>NW_028318080.1:0-274730 GCF_062004578.1 Staurois parvus
CATTGCTGCTGTCTCCATCGCCACACTCTGCTGCCATGTGCCACTTTCAGGTCTCTTCACACTGCTGGTGTGTTAAATTTTTTGACATAGGGTGCAGGCAGATTACGGGCCTCACATAGCTGCTGCCAGGCCCCTAATCTGCCATGGGCCCCTATATACCGCCTCCTCATGCTGCTGCCAAGTCCAGAGTCTGTCATGGGTCCCTGTATGGCCTCCCATTGCTGCTGTCTCCATCGCCACACTCTGCCATGTGCCACTTTCAGGTCTCCTCACACACTGCTGGTGTGTAGAATTTTTTGACATAGGGTGCTGGCAGATTATGGGCCTCCTATAGCTGCTGCCAGGCCCCTAATCTGCCATAGGCCCCTATATACCGCTTCCTCATGCTGCTGCCAGGTCCAGAGTCTCTCATGGGTCCCTGTACGGCCTCCTATTGCTGCTGTCTCCATCGCCACACTCTGCCATGTGCCACTTTCAGGTCTCCTCACACACTGCTGGTGTGTTAAATTTTTTGACATAGGGTGCAGGCAGATTACGGGCCTCACATAGCTGCTGCCAGGCCCCTAATCTGCCATGGGCCCCTATATACCGCCTCCTCATGCTGCTGCCAAGTCTAGAGTCTGTCATGGGTCCCTGTACGGCCTCCCATTGCTGCTGTCTCCATCGCCACACTCTGCTGCCATGTGCCACTTTCAGGTCTCCTCACACTGCTGGTGTGTAGAATTTTTTGACATAGGGTGCTGGCAGATTATGGGCCTCCTATAGCTGCTGCCAGGCCCCTAATCTGCCATAGGCCCCTATATACCGCCTCCTCATGCTGCTGCCAGGTCCAGAGTCTCTCATGGGTCCCTGTACGGCCTCCCATTGCTGCTGTCTCCATCGCCACACTCTGCTGCCATGTGCCACTTTCAGGTCTCTTCACACTGCTGGTGTGTTAAATTTTTTGACATAGGGTGCAGGCAGATTACGGGCCTCACATAGCTGCTGCCAGGCCCCTAATCTGCCATGGGCCCCTATATACCGCCTCCTCATGCTGCTGCCAAGTCCAGAGTCTGTCATGGGTCCCTGTATGGCCTCCCATTGCTGCTGTCTCCATCGCCACACTCTGCTGCCATGTGCCACTTTCAGGTCTCTTCACACTGCTGGTGTGTTAAATTTTTTGACATAGGGTGCAGGCAGATTACGGGCCTCACATAGCTGCTGCCAGGCCCCTAATCTGCCATGGGCCCCTATATACCGCCTCCTCATGCTGCTGCCAAGTCCAGAGTCTCTCATGGGTCCCTGTACGGCCTCCCATTGCTGCTGTCTCCATCGCCACACTCTGCTGCCATGTGCCACTTTCAGGTCTCTTCACACTGCTGGTGTGTTAAATTTTTTGACATAGGGTGCAGGCAGATTACGGGCCTCACATAGCTGCTGCCAGGCCCCTAATCTGCCATGGGCCCCTATATACCGCCTCCTCATGCTGCTGCCAAGTCCAGAGTCTGTCATGGGTCCCTGTATGGCCTCCCATTGCTGCTGTCTCCATCGCCACACTCTGCTGCCATGTGCCACTTTCAGGTCTCTTCACACTGCTGGTGTGTTAAATTTTTTGACATAGGGTGCAGGCAGATTACGGGCCTCACATAGCTGCTGCCAGGCCCCTAATCTGCCATGGGCCCCTATATACCGCCTCCTCATGCTGCTGCCAAGTCTAGAGTCTGTCATGGGTCCCTGTACGGCCTCCCATTGCTGCTGTCTCCATCGCCACACTCTGCTGCCATGTGCCACTTTCAGGTCTCCTCACACTGCTGGTGTGTAGAATTTTTTGACATAGGGTGCTGGCAGATTATGGGCCTCCTATAGCTGCTGCCAGGCCCCTAATCTGCCATAGGCCCCTATATACCGCCTCCTCATGCTGCTGCCAGGTCCAGAGTCTCTCATGGGTCCCTGTACGGCCTCCCATTGCTGCTGTCTCCATCGCCACACTCTGCCATGTGCCACTTTCAGGTCTCCTCACACACTGCTGGTGTGTAGAATTTTTTGACATAGGGTGCTGGCAGATTATGGGCCTCCTATAGCTGCTGCCAGGCCCCTAATCTGCCATAGGCCCCTATATACCGCTTCCTCATGCTGCTGCCAGGTCCAGAGTCTCTCATGGGTCCCTGTACGGCCTCCCATTGCTGCTGTCTCCATCGCCACACTCTGCCATGTGCCACTTTCAGGTCTCCTCACACACTGCTGGTGTGTTACATTTTTTGACATAGGGTGCAGGCAGATTACGGGCCTCACATAGCTGCTGCCAGGCCCCTAATCTGCCATGGGCCCCTATATACCGCCTCCTCATGCTGCTGCCAAGTCCAGAGTCTGTCATGGGTCCCTGTATGGCCTCCCATTGCTGCTGTCTCCATCGCCACACTCTGCTGCCATGTGCCACTTTCAGGTCTCTTCACACTGCTGGTGTGTTAAATTTTTTGACATAGGGTGCAGGCAGATTACGGGCCTCACATAGCTGCTGCCAGGCCCCTAATCTGCCATGGGCCCCTATATACCGCCTCCTCATGCTGCTGCCAAGTCCAGAGTCTCTCATGGGTCCCTGTACGGCCTCCCATTGCTGCTGTCTCCATCGCCACACTCTGCTGCCATGTGCCACTTTCAGGTCTCTTCACACTGCTGGTGTGTTAAATTTTTTGACATAGGGTGCAGGCAGATTACGGGCCTCACATAGCTGCTGCCAGGCCCCTAATCTGCCATGGGCCCCTATATACCGCCTCCTCATGCTGCTGCCAAGTCCAGAGTCTGTCATGGGTCCCTGTATGGCCTCCCATTGCTGCTGTCTCCATCGCCACACTCTGCCATGTGCCACTTTCAGGTCTCCTCACACACTGCTGGTGTGTAGAATTTTTTGACATAGGGTGCTGGCAGATTATGGGCCTCCTATAGCTGCTGCCAGGCCCCTAATCTGCCATAGGCCCCTATATACCGCTTCCTCATGCTGCTGCCAGGTCCAGAGTCTCTCATGGGTCCCTGTACGGCCTCCCATTGCTGCTGTCTCCATCGCCACACTCTGCCATGTGCCACTTTCAGGTCTCCTCACACACTGCTGGTGTGTTAAATTTTTTGACATAGGGTGCAGGCAGATTACGGGCCTCACATAGCTGCTGCCAGGCCCCTAATCTGCCATGGGCCCCTATATACCGCCTCCTCATGCTGCTGCCAAGTCTAGAGTCTGTCATGGGTCCCTGTACGGCCTCCCATTGCTGCTGTCTCCATCGCCACACTCTGCTGCCATGTGCCACTTTCAGGTCTCCTCACACTGCTGGTGTGTAGAATTTTTTGACATAGGGTGCTGGCAGATTATGGGCCTCCTATAGCTGCTGCCAGGCCCCTAATCTGCCATAGGCCCCTATATACCGCCTCCTCATGCTGCTGCCAGGTCCAGAGTCTCTCATGGGTCCCTGTACGGCCTCCCATTGCTGCTGTCTCCATCGCCACACTCTGCTGCCATGTGCCACTTTCAGGTCTCTTCACACTGCTGGTGTGTTAAATTTTTTGACATAGGGTGCAGGCAGATTACGGGCCTCACATAGCTGCTGCCAGGCCCCTAATCTGCCATGGGCCCCTATATACCGCCTCCTCATGCTGCTGCCAAGTCCAGAGTCTGTCATGGGTCCCTGTATGGCCTCCCATTGCTGCTGTCTCCATCGCCACACTCTGCTGCCATGTGCCACTTTCAGGTCTCTTCACACTGCTGGTGTGTTAAATTTTTTGACATAGGGTGCAGGCAGATTACGGGCCTCACATAGCTGCTGCCAGGCCCCTAATCTGCCATGGGCCCCTATATACCGCCTCCTCATGCTGCTGCCAAGTCCAGAGTCTCTCATGGGTCCCTGTACGGCCTCCCATTGCTGCTGTCTCCATCGCCACACTCTGCTGCCATGTGCCACTTTCAGGTCTCCTCACACTGCTGGTGTGTAGAATTTTTTGACATAGGGTGCTGGCAGATTATGGGCCTCCTATAGCTGCTGCCAGGCCCCTAATCTGCCATAGGCCCCTATATACCGCCTCCTCATGCTGCTGCCAGGTCCAGAGTCTCTCATGGGTCCCTGTACGGCCTCCCATTGCTGCTGTCTCCATCGCCACACTCTGCCATGTGCCACTTTCAGGTCTCCTCACACACTGCTGGTGTGTAGAATTTTTTGACATAGGGTGCTGGCAGATTATGGGCCTCCTATAGCTGCTGCCAGGCCCCTAATCTGCCATAGGCCCCTATATACCGCTTCCTCATGCTGCTGCCAGGTCCAGAGTCTCTCATGGGTCCCTGTACGGCCTCCCATTGCTGCTGTCTCCATCGCCACACTCTGCCATGTGCCACTTTCAGGTCTCCTCACACACTGCTGGTGTGTTACATTTTTTGACATAGGGTGCAGGCAGATTACGGGCCTCACATAGCTGCTGCCAGGCCCCTAATCTGCCATGGGCCCCTATATACCGCCTCCTCATGCTGCTGCCAAGTCCAGAGTCTGTCATGGGTCCCTGTATGGCCTCCCATTGCTGCTGTCTCCATCGCCACACTCTGCTGCCATGTGCCACTTTCAGGTCTCTTCACACTGCTGGTGTGTTAAATTTTTTGACATAGGGTGCAGGCAGATTACGGGCCTCACATAGCTGCTGCCAGGCCCCTAATCTGCCATGGGCCCCTATATACCGCCTCCTCATGCTGCTGCCAAGTCCAGAGTCTCTCATGGGTCCCTGTACGGCCTCCCATTGCTGCTGTCTCCATCGCCACACTCTGCTGCCATGTGCCACTTTCAGGTCTCTTCACACTGCTGGTGTGTTAAATTTTTTGACATAGGGTGCAGGCAGATTACGGGCCTCACATAGCTGCTGCCAGGCCCCTAATCTGCCATGGGCCCCTATATACCGCCTCCTCATGCTGCTGCCAAGTCCAGAGTCTGTCATGGGTCCCTGTATGGCCTCCCATTGCTGCTGTCTCCATCGCCACACTCTGCCATGTGCCACTTTCAGGTCTCCTCACACACTGCTGGTGTGTAGAATTTTTTGACATAGGGTGCTGGCAGATTATGGGCCTCCTATAGCTGCTGCCAGGCCCCTAATCTGCCATAGGCCCCTATATACCGCTTCCTCATGCTGCTGCCAGGTCCAGAGTCTCTCATGGGTCCCTGTACGGCCTCCCATTGCTGCTGTCTCCATCGCCACACTCTGCCATGTGCCACTTTCAGGTCTCCTCACACACTGCTGGTGTGTTAAATTTTTTGACATAGGGTGCAGGCAGATTACGGGCCTCACATAGCTGCTGCCAGGCCCCTAATCTGCCATGGGCCCCTATATACCGCCTCCTCATGCTGCTGCCAAGTCTAGAGTCTGTCATGGGTCCCTGTACGGCCTCCCATTGCTGCTGTCTCCATCGCCACACTCTGCTGCCATGTGCCACTTTCAGGTCTCCTCACACTGCTGGTGTGTAGAATTTTTTGACATAGGGTGCTGGCAGATTATGGGCCTCCTATAGCTGCTGCCAGGCCCCTAATCTGCCATAGGCCCCTATATACCGCCTCCTCATGCTGCTGCCAGGTCCAGAGTCTCTCATGGGTCCCTGTACGGCCTCCCATTGCTGCTGTCTCCATCGCCACACTCTGCTGCCATGTGCCACTTTCAGGTCTCTTCACACTGCTGGTGTGTTAAATTTTTTGACATAGGGTGCAGGCAGATTACGGGCCTCACATAGCTGCTGCCAGGCCCCTAATCTGCCATGGGCCCCTATATACCGCCTCCTCATGCTGCTGCCAAGTCCAGAGTCTGTCATGGGTCCCTGTATGGCCTCCCATTGCTGCTGTCTCCATCGCCACACTCTGCTGCCATGTGCCACTTTCAGGTCTCTTCACACTGCTGGTGTGTTAAATTTTTTGACATAGGGTGCAGGCAGATTACGGGCCTCACATAGCTGCTGCCAGGCCCCTAATCTGCCATGGGCCCCTATATACCGCCTCCTCATGCTGCTGCCAAGTCCAGAGTCTCTCATGGGTCCCTGTACGGCCTCCCATTGCTGCTGTCTCCATCGCCACACTCTGCTGCCATGTGCCACTTTCAGGTCTCTTCACACTGCTGGTGTGTTAAATTTTTTGACATAGGGTGCAGGCAGATTACGGGCCTCACATAGCTGCTGCCAGGCCCCTAATCTGCCATGGGCCCCTATATACCGCCTCCTCATGCTGCTGCCAAGTCCAGAGTCTGTCATGGGTCCCTGTATGGCCTCCCATTGCTGCTGTCTCCATCGCCACACTCTGCTGCCATGTGCCACTTTCAGGTCTCTTCACACTGCTGGTGTGTTAAATTTTTTGACATAGGGTGCAGGCAGATTACGGGCCTCACATAGCTGCTGCCAGGCCCCTAATCTGCCATGGGCCCCTATATACCGCCTCCTCATGCTGCTGCCAAGTCTAGAGTCTGTCATGGGTCCCTGTACGGCCTCCCATTGCTGCTGTCTCCATCGCCACACTCTGCTGCCATGTGCCACTTTCAGGTCTCCTCACACTGCTGGTGTGTAGAATTTTTTGACATAGGGTGCTGGCAGATTATGGGCCTCCTATAGCTGCTGCCAGGCCCCTAATCTGCCATAGGCCCCTATATACCGCCTCCTCATGCTGCTGCCAGGTCCAGAGTCTCTCATGGGTCCCTGTACGGCCTCCCATTGCTGCTGTCTCCATCGCCACACTCTGCCATGTGCCACTTTCAGGTCTCCTCACACACTGCTGGTGTGTAGAATTTTTTGACATAGGGTGCTGGCAGATTATGGGCCTCCTATAGCTGCTGCCAGGCCCCTAATCTGCCATAGGCCCCTATATACCGCTTCCTCATGCTGCTGCCAGGTCCAGAGTCTCTCATGGGTCCCTGTACGGCCTCCCATTGCTGCTGTCTCCATCGCCACACTCTGCCATGTGCCACTTTCAGGTCTCCTCACACACTGCTGGTGTGTTACATTTTTTGACATAGGGTGCAGGCAGATTACGGGCCTCACATAGCTGCTGCCAGGCCCCTAATCTGCCATGGGCCCCTATATACCGCCTCCTCATGCTGCTGCCAAGTCCAGAGTCTGTCATGGGTCCCTGTATGGCCTCCCATTGCTGCTGTCTCCATCGCCACACTCTGCTGCCATGTGCCACTTTCAGGTCTCTTCACACTGCTGGTGTGTTAAATTTTTTGACATAGGGTGCAGGCAGATTACGGGCCTCACATAGCTGCTGCCAGGCCCCTAATCTGCCATGGGCCCCTATATACCGCCTCCTCATGCTGCTGCCAAGTCCAGAGTCTCTCATGGGTCCCTGTACGGCCTCCCATTGCTGCTGTCTCCATCGCCACACTCTGCTGCCATGTGCCACTTTCAGGTCTCTTCACACTGCTGGTGTGTTAAATTTTTTGACATAGGGTGCAGGCAGATTACGGGCCTCACATAGCTGCTGCCAGGCCCCTAATCTGCCATGGGCCCCTATATACCGCCTCCTCATGCTGCTGCCAAGTCCAGAGTCTGTCATGGGTCCCTGTATGGCCTCCCATTGCTGCTGTCTCCATCGCCACACTCTGCTGCCATGTGCCACTTTCAGGTCTCTTCACACTGCTGGTGTGTTAAATTTTTTGACATAGGGTGCAGGCAGATTACGGGCCTCACATAGCTGCTGCCAGGCCCCTAATCTGCCATGGGCCCCTATATACCGCCTCCTCATGCTGCTGCCAAGTCCAGAGTCTCTCATGGGTCCCTGTACGGCCTCCCATTGCTGCTGTCTCCATCGCCACACTCTGCTGCCATGTGCCACTTTCAGGTCTCTTCACACTGCTGGTGTGTTAAATTTTTTGACATAGGGTGCAGGCAGATTACGGGCCTCACATAGCTGCTGCCAGGCCCCTAATCTGCCATGGGCCCCTATATACCGCCTCCTCATGCTGCTGCCAAGTCCAGAGTCTGTCATGGGTCCCTGTATGGCCTCCCATTGCTGCTGTCTCCATCGCCACACTCTGCTGCCATGTGCCACTTTCAGGTCTCTTCACACTGCTGGTGTGTTAAATTTTTTGACATAGGGTGCAGGCAGATTACGGGCCTCACATAGCTGCTGCCAGGCCCCTAATCTGCCATGGGCCCCTATATACCGCCTCCTCATGCTGCTGCCAAGTCCAGAGTCTCTCATGGGTCCCTGTACGGCCTCCCATTGCTGCTGTCTCCATCGCCACACTCTGCTGCCATGTGCCACTTTCAGGTCTCTTCACACTGCTGGTGTGTTAAATTTTTTGACATAGGGTGCAGGCAGATTACGGGCCTCACATAGCTGCTGCCAGACATGTAATCTGCCATGGGCCCCCGTACCGACTCCTCATGCTGTGACGTTGCAACAAGGTGGAATTCAACCCTACATATGTTAGACCGCCTTTACGAACAGCTAAAGGCCATCACAGATTTCCTGATGTTAAAAGCGGATAAAGGTACTCCCTGTGTAACTTAGATGTCAGCCATTGGCAGCTCATGTGTGACACCTGCGCTTGCTCAGGCCCTTTGAGGAGGCCACGCTATTCGTGAGTCGGCAGGACTATGGGATGAATGAGGTCAAATCGGCCATGGGCCCCCGTACCGCCTGTTCACGCTGATGCTGGTCCCACAGTGTGACCTGGGTCCCTGTACGGCCTTCCATTGCTTCCACTCTGCCATGTGCCACTTTGAAATCTCCTCACACTCCTGCGGTTGTCCATTTTGTCATAGGTTGCTGGCAGATTACAGGCCTTCCATAGGTGCCACCAAGCCCCATATCGGCCATGGGCCCCCGTACCGCCTGGTCACGCTGCTGCTGGGCCCATAGTGTGACCTGGGTCCCTGTACCGCCTCCCATTGCTCCCACTCTGCCATGTGCCACTTTCAGGTCTCCTCACGCTCCTGCTGGTTTCCATTTTGTCATAGGTTGCTGTATGGCCTCCCATTGCTGCTGCCTCCACCGCCACACTGTGGCTCCAAACACTGGTTTTGGCCCCGTGACTGGCCAAAGGAGTGAAGTGTGCAGTGATTCTAAGATCGACGGCACTCATCTGCATGTCATACTGACAGACAGTATTATTTCTCTTCCCCAGCAGACTCCAAGGGCATTTAAATTAAAGGTACAGTGTTCTGCACTAATATTAAGTCTCTCTGAAGCCTAGAAACACCCTTTTTTAAGTTAAATTCACAGCGAATTTATTCGACTCGAATCGAATATTGTCCACGAATTCGCCGAATCAGTCGAATCGAATTTTTCATTTCTTCGCTCATCTCTACCTGGTATGCCTTGGCGAACGTAGTCACACAGGGGAGGAACTTCTGAGTGTAATGAACAGAGAAATCGACAGATGGCTGTCTCCGCGCAAACTGAAAATCGGAACCATGTTGACCGACAACGGAAAGAACATGGTGTCTGCTCTGCGTCAAGGAAGGTTGTGCCATGCGCCATGCATGGCTCACGTGTTCAATCTGGTTGTCAAGCGGTTCTTAAAATCCACCATCCCACTGCAAGACATCCTTAAAATGTCACGTAAACTTTGCATGCATTTCAGCCATTCCTACACCGCAAAGCACACCCTCCTTGAGCTGCAGCGGCAGAACGGAATTCCACAGCATCGCCTGATCTGCGACGTTGCAACAAGGTGGAATTCAACCCTACACATGTTAGACCGCCTTTACGAACAGCAAAAGGCCATCACCGATTTCCTGATGTTACAAGCGGATAAAGGTACTCCCCTGTGTAACTTTGATGTCAGCCATTGGCAGCTCATGCGTGACACCTGCCGCTTGCTCAGGCCCTTTGAGGAGGCCACGTTATTCGTGAGTCGGCAGGACTATGGGATGAACGACGTCATTCCTCTGTTGCACGTCCTTGAACAAATGCTGTTAACAATGGCTGGTCAGGGTGCGGTAGACGTGGCGCACAGATCTCAACGCCACATGACCCCTGTGGGGGCAGGACAGGAAGAAGAGGAGGAGGTAGAGGAGGACATTTGTGCTCAGGAATTATTGAGTGAAATGGGTGGTTTTTCCACTCAGCGGACAGGAGTGGAGGAGCAGGAGCATCTGGTAGAGGAGGAGGAGGAGGAGACAGAGGACCCAGACGCACCGTGGCAGTATGCTGTGGAGATGGAGGCAGGGAGTCCCTCGCATTCCTTGGCACAAATGGCCCATAGCATGCTCGCTTGCTTGCGTAGCGACAGCCGAATAATAACCATCAGACAGAGGGATGACTTTTGGCTGTCCACCTTGTTGGACCCTCGCTACCGTTCCAAAATGGTGGCCTTTTTCACACCTGCTGAGAGGGAGGCCAAAATAACGTACTATAAAAACCACCTATGTAGTCAGTTGGTCTCTGCCTTTGTGCGCCAACGTCCATCCTCAGACACTGTGGGCCCTGTGCGCTCGCGTTCCGCTGCCATGGCAGCAGGGGAGGGGTGGGGTGGTAGGAGCAGTGGCAGCTCCACCAGCAGCGGCTGCCTCAGTCTGCAGTCGATGATGAGTAGCTTTCTTCACCAGCGCAGTGAGGAAACTACTAACCAGCCGCAGCAGCAGCAGCAGCATCAGGTGGACCTGGAGCAGGACCTCAAACAACAGGCTTGGGCCTACTTGGACAGCACCCTGCCAACCGAGGTAGACAATCCCCTTGACTACTGGGCAACGAAACTTGACCTTTGGCCCCAACTAGCTGAATTTGCCCTTGAAAGGCTGTCATGCCCGGCCAGTAGCGTGGCATCGGAGCGCGTGTTTAGTGCGGCAGGAGGTATTGTAACTCCGCGGAGGACACGACTGTCCACCCAAAGTGTGGAGAGACTCACGTTTGTGAAAATGAATCAGGCGTGGATTAGTCTGGATTTCAAACCACCAGTTCCTGACACAACTGACTAAATCCGCCATGAATCATGCCTCAAACATGTGCCACTTTGAGGTCTCCTCACACACTGCTGGTGTGTAGAATTTTTTGACATAGGGTGCTGGCAGATTACGGGCCTCCCATAGCTGCTGCCAGGCCCCTAATCTGCCATAGGCCCCTATATACCGCCTCCTCATGCTGCTGCCAGGTCCAGAGTCTCTCATGGGTCCCTGTACGGCCTCCCATTGCTGCTGTCTCCATCGCCACACTCTGCCATGTGCCACTTTCAGGTCTCCTCACACACTGCTGGTGTGTAGAATTTTTTGACATAGGGTGTTGGCAGATTACGGGCCTCCCATTGCTGCTGCCAGGCCCCTAATCTGCCATGGGCCCCTATATACCACCTCCTCATGCTGCTGCCAGGTCCAGAGTCTCTCATGGGTCCCTGTACGGCCTCCCATTGCTGCTGTCTCCATCGCCACACTCTGCCATGTGCCACTTTCAGGTCTCCTCACACACTGCTGGTGTGTAGAATTTTTTGACATAGGGTGCTGGCAGATTACGGGCCTCCCATAGCTGCTGCCAGGCCCCTAATCTGCCATAGGCCCCTATATACCGCCTCCTCATGCTGCTGCCAGGTCCAGAGTCTGTCATGGGTCCCTGTACGGCCTCCCATTGCTGCTGTCTCCATCGCCACACTCTGAAATGTGCCACTTTCAGGTCTCCTCACACTGCTGGTGTGTTGAATTTTTTGACATAGGGTGCTGGCAGATTACGGGCCTCCTATAGCTGCTGCCAGGCCCCTAATCTGCCATAGGCCCCTATATACCGCCTCCTCATGCTGCTGCCAGGTCCAGAGTCTGTCATGGGTCCCTGTACGGCCTCCCATTGCTGCTGTCTCCATCGCCACACTCTGCCATGTGCCACTTTCAGGTCTCCTCACACACTGCTGGTGTGTAGAATTTTTTGACATAGGGTGCTGGCAGATTACGGGCCTCCCATAGCTGCTGCCAGGCCCCTAATCTGCCATAGGCTCCTATATACCGCCTCCTCATGCTGCTGCCAGGTCCAGAGTCTCTCATGGGTCCCTGTACGGCCTCCCATTGCTGCTGTCTCCATCGCCACACTCTGCCATGTGCCACTTTCAGGTCTCCTCACACTGCTGGTGTGTAGAATTTTTTGACATAGGGTGCTGGCAGATTATGGGCCTCCTATAGCTGCTGCCAGGCCCCTAATCTGCCATAGGCCCCTATATACCGCCTCCTCATGCTGCTGCCAGGTCCAGAGTCTCTCATGGGTCCCTGTACGGCCTCCCATTGCTGCTGTCTCCATCGCCACACTCTGAAATGTGCCACTTTCAGGTCTCCTCACACTGCTGGTGTGTAGAATTTTTTGACATAGGGTGCTGGCAGATTACGGGCCTCCCATAGCTGCTGCCAGGCCCCTAATCTGCCATAGGCCCCTATATACCGCCTCCTCATGCTGCTGCCAGGTCCAGAGTCTGTCATGGGTCCCTGTACGGCCTCCCATTGCTGCTGTCTCCATCGCCACACTCTGCCATGTGCCACTTTCAGGTCTCCTCACACACTGCTGGTGTGTTGAATTTTTTGACATAGGGTGCTGGCAGATTACGGGCCTCCCATAGCTGCTGCCAGGCCCCTAATCTGCCATGGGCCCTTATATACCGCCTCCTCATGCTGCTGCCAGGTCCACAGTGTCTCATGCCATGTGCCACTTTCAGGTCTCCTCACACTGCTGGTGTGTTGAATTTTTTGACATAGGGTGCTGGCAGATTATGGGCCTCCTATAGCTGCTGCCAGGCCCCTAATCTGCCATAGGCCCCTATATACCGCCTCCTCATGCTGCTGCCAGGTCCAGAGTCTGTCATGGGTCCCTGTACGGCCTCCCATTGCTGCTGTCTCCATCGCCACACTCTGCCATGTGCCACTTTCAGGTCTCCTCACACACTGCTGGTGTGTAGAATTTTTTGACATAGGGTGCTGGCAGATTACGGGCCTCCCATCGCTGCTGCCAGGCACGTAATCTGCCATGGGCCCCCGTACCGACTCCTCATGCTGTGACGTTGCAACAAGGTGGAATTCAACCCTACATATGTTAGACCGCCTTTACGAACAGCGAAAGGCCATCACCGATTTCCTGATGTTAAAAGCGGATAAAGGTACTCCCTGTGTAACTTAGATGTCAGCCATTGGCAGCTCATGCGTGACACCTGCGCTTGCTCAGGCCCTTTGAGGAGGCCACGCTATTCGTGAGTCGGCAGGACTATGGGATGAACGACGTCATTCCTCTGTTGCACGTCCTGGAACAAATGCTGTTAACAATGGCTGGTCAGGGTGCGGTAGACGTGGCGCACAGATCTCAACGCCACATGACCCCTGTGGGGGCAGGACAGGAAGAAGAGGAGGAGGTAGAGGAGGACATTGGTGCTCAGGAATTATTGAGTGAAATGGGTGGTTTTTCCACTCAGCGGACAGGAGTGGAGGAGCAGGAGCATCTGGTAGAGGAGGAGGAGGAGGAGACAGAGGACCCAGACGCACCGTGGCAGTATGCTGTGGAGATGGAGGCAGGGAGTCCCTCGCATTCCTTGGCACAAATGGCCCATAGCATGCTCGCTTGCTTGCGTAGCAACAGCCGAATAATAACCATCAGACAGAGGGATGACTTTTGGCTGTCCACCTTGTTGGACCCTCGCTACCGTTCAAAAATGGTGGCCTTTTTCACACCTGCTGAGAGGGAGGCCAAAATAACGTACTATAAAAACCACCTATGTAGTCAGCTGGTCTCTGCCTGTCTGCGCCAACGTCCATCCTCAGACACTGTGGGCCCTGTGCGCTCGCGCTCCGCTGCCATGGCAGCAGGGGAGGGGTGGGGTGGTAGGAGCAGTGGCAGCTCCACCAGCAGCGGCTGCCTCAGTCTGCAGTCGATGATGAGTAGCTTTCTTCACCAGCGCAGTGAGGAAACTACTAACCAGCCGCAGCAGCAGCAGCAGCAGCAGCATCAGGTGGACCTGGAGCAGGACCTCAAACAACAGGCTTAGGCCTACTTGGACAGCACCCTGCCAACCGAGGTAGACAATCCCCTTGACTACTGGGCAACGAAACTTGACCTTTGGCCCCAATTAGCTGAATTTGCCCTTGAAAGGCTGTCATGCCCGGCCAGTAGCGTGGCATCGGAGCGCGTGTTTAGTGCGGCAGGAGGTATTGCAACTCCGCGGAGGACACGACTGTCCACCCAAAGTGTGGAGAGACTGACGTTTGTGAAAATGAATCAGGCGTGGATTAGTCTGGATTTCAAACCACCAGTTCCTGACACAACTGACTAAATCTGCCATGAATCATGCCCCAAACATGTGCCACTTTCAGGTCTCCTCACACTGCTGGTGTGTTCCATTTTTTGTCATAGGGTGCTGGCAGATTACGGGCCTCCCATAGCTGCTGCCAGGCCCCTAATCTGCCATGGGCCCCTATACCGCCTCCTCATGCTGCTGCCAAGTCCAGAGTCTCTCATGGGTCCCTGTACGGCCTCCCATTGCTGCTGTCTCCATCGCCACACTCTGCCATGTGCCACTTTCAGGTCTCCTCACACTGCTGGTGTATTCCATTTTTTGTCATAGGGTGCTGGCAGATTACGGGCCTCCCATAGCTGCTGCCAGGCCCCTAATCTGCCATGGGCCCCTATACCGCCTCCTCATGCTGCTGCCAGGTCCAGAGTCTGTCATGGGTCCCTGTACGGCCTCCCATTGCTGCTGTCTCCATCGCCACACTCTGCCATGTGCCACTTTCAGGTCTCCTCACACTGCTGGTGGGTTCCATTTTTTGTCATAGGGTGCTGGCAGATTACGGGCCTCCCATAGCTGCTGCCAGGCCCCTAATCTGCCATGGGCCCCCGTACCGACTCCTCATGCTGCTGCCAGGCCCGTAATCTGTCATGGGCCCCTGTTGTCGCTTGTTGGCATATTCCGCTCGTTCAGATGCTCCTTCTCCTGCTACTCCTCTTCACGGATTCCGTCAGCAGTCTTTCTTGGAATCCGTTTCCAAGAGACAACAGTTTGCGAGCACGCACCAGACGGTGCAGAAACTGAACGTCCTCCTGTCCAAGTTGCTGCTGCCAGGCTCGTAATCTGTCATGCGCCCCTGTACCGCCTCCTCATGCTGCTGCCAGGTCCAGAGTGTGTCATGGGCCCCCGTACCGACTCCAAATGCTGCTGCCAGGCCCGTAATCTGTCATGGGCCCCTGTACCGCCTCCCCATGCTGCTGCCAGGTCCAGATTGTGTCATGGGTCCCTGTACGGCCTCCCATTGCTGCTGCCAGGCCTGTAATCTGCCATGGGCCCCCGTACCGACTCCTCATGCTGCTGCCAGGCCCGTAATCTGCCATGGGCCCCTGTACCGCCTCCTCATGCTGCTGCCAGGTCCAGAGTGTGTCATGGGTCCCTGTACGGCCTCCCATTGCTGCTGTCTCTATCGCCACACTCTGCCATGTGCCACTTTCAGGTCTCCTCACACTGCTGGTGGTTTCCATTTTTGTCATAGGGTGCTGTATGGCCTCCCATTGCTGCTGCCTCCACCGCCACACTGTGGCTCCACACTCTGGTTTTGGCCCCGTGACTGGCCAAATGAGTGAAGTGTGCGGTGATTCTAAGATCGACGGCACTCATCTGCATGTCATACTGCCTGACAGTATTATTTCTCTTCCCCAGCAGACTCCAAGGGCATTTAAATTAAAGGTACAGTGTTCAGCACTAATATTAAGTCTCTCTGAAGCCTAGAAACACCCTTTTTTAAGTTAAATTCACAGCGAATATATTCGACTCGAATCGAAATTTTTCCACGAATTCGCCGAATCAGTCGAATCGAATTTTTGAATACTTCGCTCATCTCTATTTATAAGGTTTGCACTGTTACAGCACTATACTACAGTTCACAGAAATGCATGTTAAAGCTGAACTCCATTACAACAGCTAAATACATGTACGGGGTCTGTTGTGCTCACCAAAGGGTTTTTATTTCTTATTTTTTTGTTTTGTTTTTTTTTGGGTTTTTTGGGGTTTTTTTCCTTCTTCAAGAATTGCTGTGGACTTTATATATGGTTTTTTGTATATTGTCAGGTGTTTTACACCTCACGGGACTTTCTATATTTTTTCATTTATTCTTGTTTGTTTGCATGATCAGTTCTTAGTTTATGCGTTTATTGGGATGCACGTGTGTTTTGTGTTATATGGTGGGCACTGATTTTTAGTTCAGGTGGGAGGTTTTTTTAGCACATTGAGTCCTGTTGTGACTTACTTGTTTGATTTGGAGCACTATTGGATCCCATTGGATTACTTGGGGTACCATTTATGTTATTTGGTCCTTTTAGGACCTCGTATTGACACCTGTCACATGTGATTATTTATGAGTTTTTTGGCACTATTTAATATTGTGTATTTGTGTCACTAATTTTGCACTGTTTCACTTATTCATTTATGTGTGAAGAATTTTTATGGTAGTAGCGCTGCATCATTTGTGTTTCATTTTTATTTCTGTCCATCCAGTCCTGAGATTAATACAGCTCTATCACACAGCACAGTCAAGAGACATGCTTGTCTGTTAAAGGAGTTTTAGCTTTCCAGTCTTGTAACCTGTTCCAGACTGTGAAAGTGAAACTGTTGGTACACTCATCTCTCTCATCTCTCTGTTGTCTCCTCCTATCAGGTTGTTCCTACCTATATTCCTTGAGAATTGCAGTAAAAATAATTGGCTCCTTATGCTGCTTCTCCATCCTCCAGTCTGAGCCCTGTTGTACAGGGAATTGCAAAGGGCTGATATCAGGTCAAATTCAAATATTTACACTGTTTGCATTAAAAAAATAAATTAATGACTACAGAGCGGTATGTGTCTTTTATACCAAAATGTACAATATGTTTACCAGGCCTGTAAAAGGCATGTAATTCTGAACATTAATAATAACATTGCTGACTCTTTTTTCCTGCAGGACATTCATATTAAGGTAAACTGTTTATAAAAGAAATATAGGAGTTGCCATTTCTTACCTCCTTAGTAATATCTAGTTGCCTGTACATCATGCTAACCCTCTGGTGCAGTTGTGGTCAACTTGAAATTCATAGAGGACTTCATTTGCAGCCCCCAACACATTCAGAGGGCCACATAGCAGCTCATTTTCATATGATAATGTTCAATGCATTGGGTTAAGCAGTCCATGAAAAATTATTGAGCTGTGAAACACCTCAACGCATAAACATTTTTATTTCCAGCATTGATGTCCATGGCCTCTATAGTAACCAACAGCACTGGTGTAAGTGGATACAACAATAGCCTCATCATTTGTGTCCGTAATAATCCTCAGCATGTGTCAGTTGCTGCAATAATAATCCCAAGCCTTGGTGCAAGTGGCCACAATAATAATCCCAAGAAGCCTTTTCAGAAGGAAAAGTCTGCAATGACAAGCTATAGGTTTTTGTTTATTAAAACTTTCCATATTGGAATTTAAAGGTCAATGTACAGTTAAAAGAGAAGTGTGGACTTTTTATTCCCCAATCCTACTTACCTAGGTGGATACAGCATCAGTCTGATGCTGCATCTGTCCCCCGTCGGCTCTAAGTGTGGGAACTCAGTGATCACATGACCACTGATTGCTGAGTTCTCACAGCTACTCTGAGCAGAGTGGTGACTGCAAATCACCGCTGTCTGCTCTGCCCCCCCCCCCCCCCCCCCCAGTGCTCACTGGAGCTCTGGGCTGTGGTGGGGGAGGGAGTGGCTGGCTCAGGCTCTCAAACTCTTCGTTAAGAGGCTGAGCCAGGTGCCGCTGTAGACTCTGGGGTGGATCCCAACTTTAAAGTTAGGAGCTTTCCCCAGCCTGGTCTGGCTGAGTGATGTCAGCTGACTTCAGCCCGCTGTCAGCTAAAAACGGATCGCAGGAGTTCAGAACGAACTGCAGTCCTGTGATCCACAGGAGAGGTACAGCCAAAAGACCTTTGGCTGTACTTCTCCTTTAAGATCACACAAGTCACCATAAAAAGTCCCAAGTACCAAACCTATGTTAAAACTAATAACCTGCTTTATAGATATATGGTTATATCAAGCAGCTTGGCTGGTGAATACTTATTGGGGCAAACTGGACCTCTGAGATGTTTTATTTCCTCTGGATCAACTGTGGCTTTTGGGCTATAGGGATGCAGGTTTTTAATTTATTTAGTTTTGGACTTTGGTTGAACTCGGTGGACATGTCTTTTTTCAACCTGACTATGTAACTATATAACATGAGGCAATTAGCATCAGCCAGGAATGAAAGCCTATATGTTACTTTTAGGAAATATTTTTTTTAATGCATTTCCAGTAAATTTAGTTAGATATATCCATACATCTGCTGAGCAAACACATATAGCTGCATTAAATTTAAAGAATAAGAACAAATCAAACAGCTCATATTTTAAATTTCCTTCCTTCAAGATGCTGAGAAAAAGATTCTAATGTTCTAAATGGTAGGACATATTCAGAGTTGGGGATAAATCAAATGGCCCTGAATTCGGTTGAGCAGGGTTCAGTGAACTTCAAAGGAGTTCAGATGCCAAACCCTAACCCCATTGAAATCAATGGAAACTGAACCTGTCAAATCAAAAATGCTCATTTTCTGGGCTAATAGACAAAGGGTTGTAAAACAAAAATGGCTTGGAACGGGCACTGTCCTGATGACCATACAATCAAATGCAAAAAAAAATTGAAACAATTCCATTTGGCCAGGAGCAGTATTTTTTAACCACTTGCCTACCGGGCACTTATACCCCCTTCTTGCCCAGGCCACTTTTCAGCTTTCAGCGCTGTCGCACTTTGAATGACAATTGCGTGGTCATGCAACACTGTACCCATATGAAATGTTATAATTTTTTTCACACAAATAGAGCTTTTTTTTGGTGGTATATACTCGCCGCTGGGTGTTTTATTTTTTGTGCTATAAACAAAAAAAGAGCAAAAATTTTGAAATAAAAAAATTTGAAAAGTTTTTCTTTATTTCTATTATAAAATTTTGCAAACAGGTAATTTTTCTCCTTCATGTTAGAGGTTGGCTAGGGTCATTCTCCATGGTCCCATTTTATGTAGGAATGTAGCCACCTTCTCTTGATTTCCTCTGAGACTGACATGGGACTATGTACTATGACCTATGGGCTTTGTAGTGTACATAGATCAATGCATGTGATCGTAATTGATGTGCACTGCTTATTCCAATCAAAGTGAGGGGGAAAAAAAAGTTGTTACAAAAAGGCAAAAACCACAGTATTTTATAAAAAAAATAGATTACAGGGCCACTAAGTAGTGGATGTGTATGGATTATTTTTGTCAAATAAGAATATTGTTTAGTGTCACTTTCCCTCCAGAGGATTTACCCCCCCCCCTCCTCCTGACCAGGCCATTTATTGTGTTACGGTGCTGCGTTACTTTAACAGACAATTGCGCGGCCATGCAATGCTTCACCCAAATGAAAAGTATGTACTTTTTCCCCCACGAATAGAGATTTCTTTTGGTGGTATTGGATCGCCTGTGCGGTTTTAATTTTTTGCGCTATGAAAAAAAGACCGACAATTTTGAGATAAAAAATATTTTTGACTATTTGCTATTAAACACATCTAATAAAAAATGTGAAAAATCAAATCTCATCATAAATTTAGGCCAAAATGTATTCTGCGACATGACTCTGCTAAAAAAAAATTCAATATGTGTAAATTAATTGGTTTACGTGAAAGTTATAGTGTTTACAAATGGCGGTATATATACTGGCCTTTTGGTTTTTATCTTTACCAGTAATGGCGACGATCAGCGACCTATAGCGGGACTGCGGCAGACATTCTGACACTGAAGGGAACTGACTTGGTATCACTGACATCCCCAGTAACACCAATACAGTGATCAGTGCTAATAAAAAGCACTGACACTGTCCTAATGGCACTGGGCAGGAAGGGGTTAACATGTGGGGTTATCAAAGGGTTAACTGTGTGCTGTCTGCCATCTGACTAAGTGTGCTGTGTTAGTGTTTCACTGTAAGCACACTGCTTTGCATGGCTGTGCGTAGCACAGCCATGCAAAGCAGTGTACAGGAGCTGACAGGGGAGATAACTGTTTTTTTACAAATAGTCCCCTCCCCCCCCCCAGTCGGAGATGCTCGGCAATCACCAGGCGCCGGTGAGTAATCACTGGCTGAGACCCAGTGACTGACAGCCGCGGCCATGAACCGCGTGGGTAGGGTGTGTGGGTGGCTCCCACGTGCCCCCTACAAAGAAATGTGAAATCACGTATATATATACGTGATTTTGTGCACTGTTGCCGCCCTGTAGCAGTATATCTGCTATGGGGCAGCGCTAATTGTTTTATTGTTATATAATTGTTTATCTACATAATAAACACACTAAATGAGCAAGGCAGCTGCAAATACAGTACAACAGAAGAATTACTGTGTGCATGGTCCTCTTATTATTTTCTCAGGTCTTACTGAATGTCATCAACATGAATTTCAATGCCAAAATAATATATGCAGTATTTTTCTTGATAGCTGTTAGGAGATTAAAAAGGGATGAATAACCTCTTTTTCACAAAATATAATTTGTGATTTTAATTTAGGGTTGGTTTATAACTTTTATGCATATGGTTTACACATCCAGTATAAACTATCACATTTTTTTCCTATCATGTAATGTTGGTTAATGTCCAGTGCAAAGGGATATTTTCCAAGAATGTTTTTCTGGAATACCATTGCCAATAATTTTCCAGTGACATTTATTCGATATATTATTCTTTGACAGGAACCAAGAATGATTTTCTGTGTTGTACAAAAGGCCAGGCCATAATCTGTTTGTGTTGTTTGGAATATCTCTGAGACCTTTTACAGCAATATTTTATTGAGTTTCATAAATTACATTAAACAAATAAAATACAGTCACATGACAACACAGAATTACTTGACAAATTGAGCAGTGAAGGAAGCCTCAACAACTGTAAATCATACAAATGAGAAGGTGGAAAGCTTAGATTGGATTCCATCCACAGGGACTAAATGTCTCATAAAATGACATGGACAAAAGCTGCCCAAAATAAATACATTATATAGTGCAAGAAAGTGACTTGAGAAAGTGACCGTGTATTTGTTTTTTATTTGTGGATCAGAATTATGACATACTAGATTCAAATTCTAGAGAGTCTAAGAAAATAGGTAAAGCCAGAAAGTGTTACAGATTAGTTACAGATCCTGCTTCTTGTAATATGCAAAGATAAAAGAAATGCTAAAAGTCATGACTACATAGTAGACATTTGTGGCTTTGTGGGATTCATTTTATGTAACACAGAGAGGGGAGAACTGGAAACATTTTGCCATATATACTAACTATGAACAATAGCACAGGTAAGCGATCTGGAGCTTGCACAGGGCTGAGGACTCCCCCTTACCTTTTTGTGACAGCACTGCCTGCCTGAGTTGCCAATCATCAAACACCAGTAGTGTCATGTGGGAGGAAAAACAGGAAGTTACATGCATTACCCAGAATTATCTAATGTATCACAATGCTTCCTGCGGCAAAGGGAGTGGCCAGGGAGTACAGAATAATGAAAGTTTATTGCCTGTGGATTCTCATATTAGGCACTGTAAGCAGGAAGATGAATGAATATTTAGTAGTAAGGAAATTTCACAGATGGACTTATTGCACAGGTAGTAACTGATCACGGTACTTTCACAAATATTTGTAGAAGCAGTCTGCATGCCCAGGTGCTTGATTTTATACACCTGTGGCCATGGAGGTGATTGGAACACCTGAATCCAAAGATTTGGAGGGGTGTCCCAATACCTTTGGCACTATAGTGTGTTCCATTACAAGAGACTGTTAGAGCCTGGTGGTGTGTTACCTGAGATTGTGGTTAAAAGACTGTTTTTAGACTTCTGATATTTTAAAAGAGGGTATTAGAGTCCACCAGCATGATGCAATTAAAAAGCAGATACCACCACCAGGTTACTAGAGACCACCAAATGTTAGAAGAGATTAAAAGAAATCCTGATCAATATTAGCAATTTATTGAATGGAGACATTAACATGTAGAACCTGTTCTGATTACTGTGGAATATTCTAAATGTAAACTATAGCATTGCTGGATGTAAGAGGCTCATATTAACATTAAGTGTCACATTAATGCTTTGCTGAAAAAATCAGTAGGTGGAGATTCCAAAACTACTATTTGGCATACTGTGGTGGATTTGATTGGCTTGGTGGTGATAAAGTTTGGAGACAATTTAATTAAAAAACAAATGCAAACTAAGCAGACTTAAATCAAAAGAAGTTAAGAGCAGCTATTGGTATATTGTTAGTTTTAGGGGTTCTGTGGTTGTCTTTATTAGTGCTGGTTCACATATATGCAGATTGGATGAGGTTTGAACCGCATTCAATCAGCATGACATGTGAAATAACATTGTTTCCTATGGTGCCTGTTCACATATGTGCAGTGCACTGACAGTGCAGATTCAGTGCAGATTGAGAGTCCTGTCCAATTTCTGAGCAGTGCAGTTCGGTTCACGTACAGATTACAGACTCCTGACTTCTATGGGAACCATTTCTAAACTGCATATTTCATCAGTTGTGAACATGAAAAAATCCTGACCTGAGCCTGATCTAAACCTGTTCTGAACCTCCTGTAAACCTGACCTGAACCGCTGAACAACTAATGTATCAATTAGCTGTGACACCTGAGCTTCAATCCACACCGCACATGTGTGAATCAGCACTCACTTTGTATTAAATTTAAAATGAAAAAAAAGTCTTTACAGGCCAACTTCTCATTGAAAGACATTACCCAGTGCCAGGAAGACAACACAATGTTACATAAAAAATGAATCAGTATGTTTGTAAAAAAAATTAATCAGTAGTGTAAAAAAAAATAATCAGAGGAACTGAAGTTATTCTTGCTTGAGAACCACATTAGTGGTTCATATAATGAACTCAGTGTAGAGTTATTCACCCTTATGTCATCACAGAGGACAAGGGGGCACTCTTTATGTCTGGAGGAAAATAAATTTAATCTCCAAACACGGAACGGTTTCTTCACAGTGAGAGCTGTGAAAATGTGGAATAGACTCCCTCCAGAGTTGGTTTAGGCCAGCTAAGTGGATTGCTTTAAAAAAGGCCTGGATTCTTTCTTAGATACACACAATATAACTGGATACTGACATTTATAGGTAAATTCGATCCAGGGAATATCTGATTGCCTCTCGGGGATCAGGAAGGAATTTTTTCCCCTGCAGAAGCAAATTAGATCATGCTTTGCTGGGGGTTTTTTTTGCCTTCCTCTGGATCAATAGTGTGTATATGATTATAACTTTTTTTTTTTTTTTCTTGGTTGAATTGGATGGACTTTTGTATTTTTTCAACCACACTAACTATGCAACTATGTTCATAAATTATAATTAAAAAATTTCCTGAACCTAGCTGCCCAATGTTCAGAGTCTCTTGACCTTATCCTAGTTGCACAATGTTTATTGCCTCTAGTGCTACTGATCCTCTAACTAGTTCTGAGCAGCCTGTACTGTCCTATTTAATAAGTGAGGAAGATCTAAATGCTACCTGTCAGGCTACAGGGTGCTATAGCGGAAAGACGAGTGTCAAAAGTACTTGTTTATATGGCAGACCATGTTGGATTTTGGAATTTATTTATAAACATGCAGTTTTCTTTGGAAGTTATTGCTGTTTTTCGTTATTGCTGTTTTTTGTTATATTTATTTGAATGCTGAACTCCAGACAAAGATTTATTAGTTATTTTTAGTGTGTAAAAAAAAAAGTTACCTCTACTGAGGTGTATATCATGTCCAGGATCGCTTCTCTTTTCTTCAAATGTCATGCATGCTAGATAATACAGCTCTCACTATACTTCCAGCCCTCTGCGGATATGAGAGCTGTGGCTTTCATACATGTGTAGTGCTACCCTCGTGAGGGCCGTTGTGTAATGGGTATCTCTAAGCCTTTCTCTGCATGGTCAGGCAACAGGTATTTCTCAAACAGACTTGCATCCAAAGACAATGACCACTCCATGGGCTTTGTTTTCGTTGTTTTATTAGGGGAAATCAACTTGGATAGAGAAATAGGGATTATGGGATACCCAGTATGGCTTGAATCAATGGAAGGGAGACACATCCTTCCTACTTACAAAGGCAGATCCTGGCCTGTTCTTTTCCTGAAAGCTATCAGTCATTGTGGATCAGTAGCAACTGCCTTTTATGGGCGAGGAACTAGCAGCCCCTCAAAAACCAGTTTACTTCTAGTAGCTACATGCAGAGATATCTTCTCTCCCTCTTACAGAGCTGCTCCCAGCTCCTCAGTCTGCAAGCACTACCAGCCCTCCTGGCTTCTTGGAAGATCTCCCAGGACAAGGATTAAGGATTGAGCCCAATGCTGTTGTTAGAAAGCTTGCTACGTGTGGCAGTCTTGCTGCTCCAGGCCTTGCTCCCATCTGTGCTTCTCCACAGAATGTATCCTCTTGAGCCAACCCGAGCCCAGCCTAGAAGCTGCCCCCCCCAGACCTAGGGGACTCTACCTAGGCATTGACAGTCTCCTCAGCACTCCATCTTCCACCCGAATCCTTTGTCAGCCTGACTCTCCCATATTTATGGGGCAGTCCACTACTCTATCAGGGCCTCCAAACCTGGGATGGGCCGGGCCCCCATGAATATGCAGATTAGGCCTCCACCCTTTCCTACTTACCAACTTATGAAAGGTTCTTTGGTCTTCCAGAATCAGGAGGAGGCGATAGAGCCCCAACCTGTTGAGTCATCCAGCTGACCTGCAATAAACTGACCTTAATCACATGACTCGCACAACTACCATGAGTCATACACAATGACTCATTTTGCCTATAATACACTACACTATTCTAGTAGCACACTAGAGGGTGCTACACATGTAAGCAATAGTGCCTCCATCTCAGATAGAAGAAACTAGCATTTCTGTGTGAGAGCTGCAGTGGACTGAAAGTATAGCAAAGTATAGCAAGAGCTATATTATCCCTCACGTAATAAAGTATACATTTTAAAGATAAGGGCAGCTTTCCTGGACATGGTATATGTCTCAGTAGAGGTAACTTTATAACAAACCAGAAATTACTAAAAGATCTTTGCAGGAGTTTTGCCCCCCCAAAAATGTTTATTTTGGTTTAAATCCTCAATTCCTTTACCAGGAGCTGACCACTGGATATACATCATAGCCATCAATACTATAACCTGTCACAGAATGCTATGTCCAATCAGTTTGATTACAATCCACCAGACTGTCACCTACCCTCCTCACCTTTAGGCGCACCCTGAAAACCAATCTCTTCAGGGAAGCCTACCCCACTCTCACCTAACAGCCGATCTCCTCCACTCCTCCTACCACTCCATCCCTCACAGCCACTTCCTCCTGTACCACTATCCCCTCCCTCCTATATTGTAAGCTCGAAAGAGCAGGGCCCTCGAACCCCTCATGTATTGTTTTGTTACTGTATTGTCTCATGTACTGTCCCCCACTATAATGTACAGCGCCGAGCAAACCTTTTGGTGCTATATAAATACTGTATAATAATAATAATAATACACCGTCCTGTTATAGGTCACATGCTGCAAGGTGGGGGGCAATGTGTACCCGGCAGTGAGCCTTTTATACCCAGCAGAAAAGTTAAGAAAATTTATGCTTTCATAAATTATACAGTAAATAAGCACATTCTGGTTAAATATCGGGCCTTCAAGAGAGTCCAGTTCACTCAAGGCTAGCACAATTTATCAAAGGGACACCACCGTTTCCGGGGAGTACATCTGTCAAAGCAAACTAATATAAAGGTTGCCTCTCATACATTTTATACACATAGGCAATCGCCAATTATTAGGAATAATTGCAGTGCGTAAATCACAGCAATAGCAAGTCAAAGTAGAGATACAAACAGGAAAAATGTTCTTATACTAACCTAAACTTATACATACAAAATGTTCACAGGAGAATATAGTGACGGGTATAGTAGATGCAGATTTGTGCAATTCAGGTCACACTGTACATTGCAACGGCAGTCTGACCACTAACAAAACAACACTACATGCAGTATTTAGTATACATTAAATACATTTAAAGTGCCACTGAGTGTAATACTTTAAAGTAATAATAAACCTTTACATAAATTTCAGAGCCTCCGGAGATAAGCAATGATGAAACAAAAAAAAAGAAAAAGAGAGGAAGGTGCCTCTAAGTGCAGTATTGACAATTTATTCAGTAAACAATGGAAAATGTGCACATACAAGATAAACGGTTAAAAAGGCTCATCGTGTGGTAATTAGATCCAGGTGGGACATCCAGCCGTCTAGCAGCAAGCTATGCCTATAGGATCAGGAAGTAGAGTCCAGGATGTGCCTGTGCATCAAAAATGAAGCGGAGAGCAGAGTTAGATGTAGCAGGTGAAGGGGGTGGTAATGCATTTCGGAGCATGCTCAATAGGTGTTATGATCCACCAGGTGGTGCCTCAGGCTGCCAACTGACAGACCTACTCAGAGTGTGGGGTCTAAGCCCGGGCTGTGCTTTCACCAGGGCCCCTGATGGTGGGGATGGACTTGAAACAGTCCCGGGCCAGGTCACGACCTCCGAGCAGGCCCACCAGTGGCTGAGGAGACCTCCGGTGACAGGTACCGGGAGAGCCAGATGTGAAGAGGATGGCGGCCCCAGCAGGGTAGTAACGGATCGTGGGCCCGTGAGGGTAAGCGGGGTACAGAATCGGTGGGCGAAGAATAGTCGGGTCACACGCAGGGTAAGCAGGGCAAGTCAGTCCGTAGAATGGTCAGGGCAATCCGGGTCAAACGCAGGAGCAGGCAGAGTAGTCAGGACAATCCGGGTCAATCACAGGAGCAGGCAGAATAGTCAGGGCAATCCGGGTCAATCACAGGGGCAGGCAGCGTAGTCAGGGTCAATCAGGGTCACTAGACAGGTGCAGGAACTCAGGATCACAGAAAGACCTTGCGGCAATCTGTGACAGTGCAGGGCATCTTTAAATAGTGCGCCCTGCACTGTCATTGGCCGGCTAGGACGCGCCCCCGGCTGTCATTGGACGCCTGAGGCGCGCCCGCGGCTCCTACTGCGCATGCGCGGCGTCCTGTCAGCCGCGGCTCGCCGGGACCTAGTGCCTGTGTCCCGGCGCGATCTGCCGCCAATGCGCATGCGCGGGGGACGGCGCCGCGATCCGGGATCATGGAGCCGCGATCCCTGACAATAGGCTCCAGAGGTCTGAAGAAGGAGCATACATGAGGCTATCAATCATTTGTGACACATGCAGTCTGCAAGAGAATGAGAGCCGCCAGGATCCATACCAAGTGCTATGGATGGGGAAAGTATATTTTATGGAAGGATATGCTGTGTTCATTTTGCATTTCAAAGGTTTAAAAACACATTAAATAAGTATCATAAAAATATATACAATGAGTTTGGTTTTCTAAAGGCAAATAGTCTGTACAACTTGCAAGGGACTTTTTTCAGTATTTTTGCTTGCATGTATTTGGATAATAAAAGTCATCAGCACTTAACCACATTCAACTAGGGAAAAGGAATATTCTCTTGCAAAATTAACAGTCTACACAAATGCTTAAGCAAAATCTGGCAGAGAATTTGAATTTAAATGTATAGGCATAATTGCCTTTGTTCCTATACACACATCATATTATATTATATACGGTATATAATTATATTCTGCTACAGGGTGGCTCTGCTGAGCAAAATCACATGATTACGTGAGTTTGCAATTCCAGGTAGGGGGAGTGCCCGCGCCGCTATTGGCTGCTGGATATGTCAATCACTGAGTCTAGGTCTGCAATTCCTGGCCAGGACATGGTGATCGTCGGCAGGGCTGAGAGGGGAGAGATCTGTGTGTAAACAACACAGATCTCTCTGCTGTCAGCATGGCCATGATGCTTTGTATCTCTCTGCACAGCATGTCTCCCAAGTTAAACACAACACAGCACACACAGTAAAACAGCACACAGTTAACCCTTTGATCGCCCCAGATGATAACCCCTTCCTGCCCAGTGTCATTAGTACAGTGTCAGTACTTTTTATTAGCACTGATCACTGTATTATTGTCACTGGAGATGCCAGTGGCAGTTAATCAGTTCCCACCCAGTTTCAGAATGCCCGCCACAGTCCTACAGTCCTGCTATAAGTTGCTGATTGCTGCCATTACTAGTATATATATATAAAAAAAATTCCAGTATATATACCGCCATTTGTAGATGCTATTACTTTCACGTAAACCAATTAATATACAATTATTGGGGTTTTTTAGCAAAGACATGTAGCAGAATTTTGGCATAAATTTATGAAGAAATTAAATTTTTTGATTTTTTTATTGGATATGTTTAATAACAAAAAGTCAAAAATATAGTTTTTTTTTCAAAATTGTCAGTCTTTTTTTGTTTATAGCACAAAAAAAAACAAACCGCAGAGGTGATCAAATACCACCAAAAGAAAGCTCTATTTGTGGGAAGAAAAATACATAAATTTTATTTGGGTGCAGCATTGCATGACAGTGCAATTATCGGTTAAAGTAACACAGCGCCATATTGCAAAAAATGGCCTGGTCAGGAAGGGGGGTAAATCTTCTGGAGAGCAAGAGCAAATATTTCAGCATACTGTTGATAGTGAAGCATTATGTGCGGATTTTTCCTTGGGTGACTGGGAAACAGCAGTGGATAAGCTATGCGGAGCTTAATCATCGCCCACAGGGACGTGTGTGCGTTACCCCCATGTGACAATAGCCATATCCTGTTTTATACCATATACTTTATGTTCAGAGCAATTTCATTTTCATTTTTTTATGAATAATTAACAGTATCCCATAAATTGAAGTTTCTCTCTTATCATATTGTTTCCCACAGGAATATTGGAACAGCGGTGTCCTAGAAACAGAAATTCACACTGACCTGGCATCATAAAGCCAGTAGAGGATATTTACAACATCCATTGTTTGACGTTTTACAAGGTTAACAGGTCAAATACATCTGATTAGTAAACGTAAACACAAAACAGAGGGCGTACAAGCCTAGCGCCTTAACCTTAAAACAAAACTTTATTAATAAAAACATGTACTCACAAAATCACAGATGTACAAAGGCTTGTCACAACACAACAGCAAATCCCGACCTGTGATACGACCAATCACATGGTAGGGTGTACAAGGGTCAAACTGGCTGATGCGTTTTAAGGCCTTGCCTCTTCTTCAGAGCTATATGAGTGAACAGTAAATAGCTATAACAGTATATGCAAATTCAGATGCGTTCTGAACCACACCAGTTCACATGACATGTAAAAATATGTTCACATATGTGCGGGCTGACCACTCTGTGATTTGAAAAAGAGTCCTGTGTGATTTTCAGTCCAGTTCAGGTGCGCTTTCCAATCTCACACACTTTACCAATTTGCATTGGAATCTAGCCTGAACCTCTGAACAAAATTGCACTGCAAACTGGCCCACACATATGTGAACCCAGTATTAATGTTTGACGCATCCGTAACAATGTAATGATATAACGAATGACCCAAATTGAATCAGATTCATTCATTCTTATTTTAATGAGCATAGTGTGGATATTCTAATACGATTCTTTTTCTGTTGAGGTTGAACTTGAAACACCAGTCATTTATTTGTATGTACGCGGCAAACAAAACAAAGTCAGTTAGGAATGGGGAAATTAATTCAAATTAAAGCAATACTAAAGGTTTATTTATTTATTTTTTTAAAAATAACAAATATGTCTATATTTACCTCCTGTGTATAGTGGTTTTGCACAGAGCAGCCTGGATCCTCCTTTCTGGCGGGTGCCCCCATAGCAAGCAGCTTGCTAAGGGGGCATCCACTGCTCCAGGTGTCCATTCACACACTGAGCCACGGCTTGCCCCCACCCCCTCTCTCTCCTCATTGGGTAACTGGCTGTGATTGACAGCAGCAGAAGCCAATGGCTTCCGTTTGCTGTCTCAGTTAATGAGAAGGCAGAGACCCGGGACAGCCCAGGCTGTTATACACATGGAATGATTGCAGTGGGGCTCAGGTAAGTATTGAGGGGGCTGGGAGCACTGCTGCACACAGAAGGTTTTTTACCCTCATACATAGAATGAGTAAGGGGTACTTGTACCCCTACCCATTCACTAAAGGGTTAAATTTAGAGATGGAAAAAAAGATGGCAGACTTTTTGAAAACTTCCTTTAATTGAAAAACAAAACAATCTTTGACATGTCCTTTAATTAAAAAAAGTCAAAAAAGCTAAAAAAAAATGGTTCCATTGATGTAGTCCATCGTCAATCATGGCGTCCAATGTTATTCTGACAACACTGACTCGCTGAAATAAACAAAAAACACCCAGCGCTCACCCACCCATTCACACCCGCTGAGCACTCACCGCAGTATGAGAGCTCTGAGAGTTGCCGGTCAGATGTAAACAATTGGGCGAAGCTAGCTAGCTACACCTATTTGTTTACATCTGGCTGGCAATTGTCAGACCTGTCATATTGCAGAAAGTGCTTGGCAGATGTACAGGACAGGTCGGTGGGCGTCAGGTTTTTTTTATTTTAGCGAGTCGGCGTCATTGTGATAACACTGGACACCGTGATCGATGATGGATTACAACGATGAAACCTTTTTTGGGGCTTTTTTTTTTAAAGGACTTGTCCAAATCTGTTGTTTTGTTTTTTGTTCAATTAAAGAAACTTTTCAAAAGACTGGTCTCTTTATTTTTTACTGAATTTAACAGTTACAGTTACCTTAGCTTCCCGTCCAGGAAGTAATTAACTAGTTGCCGACCGCAGATAGCCGAATGACGGCTGCACTGCGGCCGGCCAGTTCTGGGTGGACATCATATGACATCCTCCCAGAACGCGCTCTCCTGCGGACACAGCTGATCACGTGATGTGGTAAAAGGCCAATCACAGCGGCCTTTTACCACGTGATCAGCCGTGTCCAATGACACGCTGATCACAGGGAAATGCAATTGCCAGTTCTCGGCTGCACTTTCCTCACGCTGTCAGATCATGAGGAAAGTACTGCCGAGAACCGGCAGTTGTCAGAGCGAGGATCGGCACCGATCATCAGGGCCCTGATGATCGGTGCCCAGCAGTGCCACCCACAAGTTCCACCCACCTGTGCCCAGCAGTGCGCCCACTAGCTCCGCTCACCTGTGCCCAGCAGATCACCCACCTGTGCCCAGCAGTGCACCCACCTGTGCCCAGCAATGCACACACCTGTGCCACTCTGCAGTGTCACACACCTGTGCCCAGAAGTGCCACCTACCTGTGCCCAGCAGTGCCACCCACCTGTGTCCACCCACCTGTGCCCACCAGTGCCACCCACCTGTGCCCACCCACCAGTGCCACCCACCAGTGCAGCCCAGCAGTGCTGCCAGTCAGTGCCACCAGTCAGTGCCCAGTGGTTGTGCCAGTCAGTGCCGCCAGTCAGTGCCCAGCAGTGATGCCAGTCAGTGCCGTCTATCAGTACCCATCATCAGTGTCGCCTATCAGTGCCGCCTATCAGTGCTGCATATTAGTGCCGCCGATCCGTGACACCTCATTAGTGCTGCCTATCAGTGCCGCCTATCAGTGCCCTTTAGTGCTGCCTATCAGTGCCCATCAGTGCCGCCTATCAGTGCCCATCAGTGCTGCCTCATCAACGCACATCAGTGAAGGAGAAAAATTACCTGTTTGAAAAATTTTATAATAGAAACAAATTTAAAATTTTTTGCACTTTGTTTGTTTATAGCGCAAAAAGTAAAGTGCCCAGTGACAATTAAATACCACCAAAAGAAAGCTCTATTTGTGAGAAAAAAATGATCAAAATTTCATATGGGTACAATGTTGCATGACCGCGCAATTGTCAATCAAAGTGCGGCAGCGCTGAAAGCTGAAAATTGGCCTGGTAAATAAGGGGGTATAAGTGCCTGGTAGGCAAGTGGTTAATAATGCACTCTCCGCCTGTTTTTTTTTCTCCACCTATTAATTGCAAACCTGCACTCAATTGTTCAGAACTAAGGTATAATTGTCAATGCACAAAAAAATGTAAATGTCATGCAAACTTGAGTTCTTTGTATAACACGTCATATAATGTAGATCTGACATTCAGCCACAAATATCCCCGATATGTATGCATTAAGCCCATTTAAAATCTGCCTTTGAAGATGAAGCAAATGCAGTTTGATAGAACACTTATTATTAATCATAAATCCATTGTGCTGCATGATATCAACACAAAGGCATTAAATCTTGTCTTTAGGAATCTTTTGATATTTAGTGATGAATTCCATCTCTTAACTCTCTGCATATTCCATAATGTGGAAGGATTTGCAGACAGCGCTCTCAACCTTGCCCGCAGCTGGTAACTGGAAAATGCCGTAAGGGCATTGTCTGTCTTCTGTTCTGAATGTGCCTCTTCTCATTACCATATTATATAAAACAATATGACAGAATGACAGAAAAAACATTGACCCATCAGGAACATGTATATTACATTTGAATGTATAGGATCATTTTATGACTTATAGTTTTTCCTGTCATGAGCAGACATTTTCCCATGTGAAAAGAACAGGCTTTATGTAAAAATGAAATAGGACTTTTTATAGTCATGTAAAGACCACATTCAGCATCAATTGAAATTGCTGGGATTTCCCACTAGCTTCTGTGGAATTCTGAGTTTTCCCACTGACATGGCCTTAAAGAGGAATTAAAGACAGATAAAAAAAGTAACAATTTAATTAAGCACAAGCAACACAAGTACTTGAACTTGACCTGGTATCAGGTTCCTACAGACCCTGCTTATCTCATCACTAGAGTGTGAGAGGAAGAAGTAGCACAGCGGCTTCGTAGTTAAGGCTTCTGCTTTACGGCACTAGGGTCATTGCATCAGCCACAACACTACCTCAATGGCATTTGCATGTTCCCCCTGTGCTTGCATGAGTTACCTCTGGGTACTTCGGGTTTCTTCCACAACCCAAAGACATACTGGTACGTTAATTGGTTCTTGTCTAAATTGGCTATAGTATGTGTATACTGTATATGCATGTGAGATAAAGACCTTAGATTATATGAGCTCCTTAAGGGCGGGGAGTGATTTAAATATATAATATATGGAAAGTGTTGCAATTCTTATTGGAGCTATATACAGGTGAAACTCAAAAAATTAGAATATCGGGCAAAAGTTCATTTATTTCAGTAATGCAACTTAAAAAGTGAAATTAATATATGAGATAGACTCATTACATGCAAAGCAAGATAGTTCAAGCCATGATTTGTCATAACTGTGATGATTATGGCTTACAGCTCATGAAAACCCCAAATCCACAATTTCAGAAAATTAGAATATTGTGAAAAGGTGCAATTTTCTAGGCTCAAAGTCTCCCACTCTAATCAGCTAATAAAGCCATAACACCTGCAAAGGGTTCCTGAGCCTTTAAATGGTCTCTCAGTCTGGTTCAGTAGGAATCATAATCATGGGAAAGACTGCTGACCTGACAGTTGTGCAGAAAACCATCATTGACACCCTCCATAAGGAGGGAAAGCCTCAAAAGGTAATTGCAAAAGAAGTTGGATGTTCCCAAAGTGCTGTATCAAAGCACATTAATAGAAAGTTATGTGGAAGGGAAAAGTGTGGGAAAAAAAGGTGCACAAGCAGTAGGGATGACCGCAGCCTGGAGAGGATTGTCAGCAAAAGGCCATTCAAAAGTGTTGGGAACTTTCACAAGGAGTGGACTGAGGCTGGAGTCAGTGCATCAAGAGCCACCACACACAGACGGATCCTGGACATGGGCTTCAAATGTCGTATTCCTCTTGTCAAGTCGCTCCTGAACAACAAACGTCAGAAGCGTCTTACCTGGGATAAAGAAAAACAGACCTGGTCTGTTGCTCAGTGGTCCAAAGTCCTCTTTTCTGATGAGAGCAACTTTTGCATCTCATTTGGAAACCAAGGACCCAGAGTATGGAGGAAGAATGGAGAGGCACACACTGCAAAATGCTTGAAGTCCAGTGTGAAGTTTCCAGAGTCTGTGTTCATTTGGGGAGCCATGTTATCTGCTGGTGTTGGTCCACTGTGCTTCATTAAGTCCAGGGTCAATGCAGCCATGTACCAGAAAATTTTGGAGCACTTCATGCTTTCTTCCGCAGACGAGCTTTATGGGGATGCTGACTTCATTTTCCAGCAGGACTTGGCACCTGTCCACACTGCCAAATGCACCAAAACCTGGTTCAATGATTGTGGGATTACTGTACTTGATTGGCCAGCAAACTCGCCTGACCTGAACCCCATAGAGAATCTATGGGGCATTGCCAAGAGAAAGATGAGAGACATGAGACCGAACAATGCAGAAGAGCTGAAGGCCGCTATTGAAGCATCCTGGTCTTCCATAACACCTCAGCAGTGCCACAGGCTGATAGCTTCCATGCCACGATGCATTGAGGCAGTAATTGCTGCAAAAGGGGCCCAAACCAGTACTGAGCACATATGCATGCTTATACTTTTCAGAGGTCCGATATTGTTCAATGTACAATCCTTGTTTTATTGATTGCATGTAATATTCTAGTTTTCTGAGATTGTGGATTTGGGGTTTTCATGAGCTGTAAGCCATAATCATCACAATTACGACAAATCACGGCTTGAACTATCTTGCTTTTCATGTAATGAGTCTATCTCATATATTAGTTTCACCTTTTAAGTTGCATTACTGAAATAAATGAACTTTTGCACGATATTCTAATTTTTCGAGTTTCACCTGTAAATACCTGTAATAAATAAGGAGCCAATCAGTTCATGTGTTGCAAAACAGCATGTTGACAGGGGAAAAAAGCAGAGTGACAGAGAGGTGACCTTACCACTGTGCTGCTTCTGCTTCTTTGAGTCCAGGGCATTCTAGTATAAGAAGAAGTGGGTTGAATGATGTTGGCTATCAGACCAAGGGCATCTTGAGGAGGAAAAAAAGGACAGTGTGGGTTCAGGATTTAGAATAAATATTGCAATCATATCTTCTTTTTATTTTATCTTGCAACAGACTATTCATTTGTATCTTTTGTTAGCTGAAGCACTGCTTTAAAGTATACATAAACTCTAAGAGTGATGATCTCTTTATTTGTTTCCTTTCGGTCTGTTAAAAATAAGCATTTTCTTATTTCTGTTTGATAAAGGAAAATGTTAAATTCTTTATGGTCCTGCCAGAAGTTATTGTGCTTTCAGCTTTAAATTCTTATTCTTATTACATCCTGTGTTTCCCTGTGATATCACTGGCTCTAACAATTATTTGGTAAAATATCTATTATGGTATGTTGATGACAATTTAATAATACCATAAGCCCACAGTTATGATAATTACAGGAGTTCTATTTTGTACACACACATTTTTGTGAGCTGTGTGTACTTTTGTCCATTTTTAAAATATTTATTCAGTCTTATTAAGTCATTATATCAATTCAGAATTTGAGTAGTATTCTGAATCATGAAGCCTCATCTGATCTGATCTCCAGCCCTTAGGCATGTAATGATGGCTTCATTCTTCAATATTTATTTTATTCCTTTTATGAAATACTTCATTCAATACAAAAAAAAAAAATAATATATGAAAACTATCTATGAAAATTAAACATATAATTTGCTTTGATTTTAGCTGACACTATATTGACTTTTTTTACTTAGAATTTAATAAACAGCAGCTTAATAAAAATAAAAACAAATGAATAAAATATGAAGTCACTGGGCTGAGCTCAATAATGCCATTATAAGTAAAAATCCATCAATTATTATGTAAATGCTCAGGCTATACTATGGCACTGCATGTGATTAATTACTTTTCTGGATGAAGGTGCCAATTTATCAATAAAGACAGTATGATTAATCAATTTCATTTTGGAATATAAACATTTTTTATTTTAAGATTAATTCATCATCATAAGACACACTTCTGATTAAACCTCAAACATTAGTGTCACGACATTAACATTATTGACTCTCATTGTTATTGCCATCCAGATGGTAATGGTATTTTAGGAGTAAAATCCCATGTGACAATTGTTTTGAATTTAATTTTATACATGGAAAATGTAAAAAATTTAAAATATCATATACATGCAGAATATCCAAAACCTTAAATGATAAAAGGTCAGAGTTAAAATTAGCAAATAATACACAGTGATAAAATGGCACATGGGTTGCACGTTTGTGAATTGACACAAATGTGTTAGCATGGATACTAATTATTGAGTTTGTAAATGCTTAAAGTTGTAAAGTTATTTATTTTATTTTTATTTTAGTAACAAACATATCATACTTATCTGCTCTGTGCATTTTTGTGCATTATCGAGAAAAAAAACTGTCCTTTAAATAGTTTAGGACTGAAGAGCAGTGGCATAGCATGAGGGCGGACAGTTGGGGCAGTCACATCGAGTGCTACATCTAGAGTCCCAGCTCCCTAGTGTGCCACAGACTGTGCTCCACTTCTGCCACTGTCCATGATTGGTGCTACTATTGCTGCCTGAGCCTCCCTGGCTGTCCAGGGTCAGCAATGGACACCCTCTGTGATTGGCTGAACTGCATCACGTGCAGGTGCGGCAGCACACATAGCTAGCTTTGGTGGGTGATCACTGTCGGCACAGCTGCTTGCTCCAGCCTAGCTGTCCGGTTTTCACTGTTGGCGGGGCCTCAGGCTCTGGATCTCCTCCACTTATCTGCCACACTCAGCACTTGCTGGGACCAAGCTGGCTGGAGAACAGCAGGCTCAGCAGGGAATGTATGGGACATAGAATCCTGGGGGGGGGGAGAAATATGAAGCCCACACTCTTACTTCAGTGGATGGCCGCTGGTCCTCTTCCTATTCCTTCTTCTTCTAAGGGGAAACTAAATAAGGGCTGGGCATGAGTGCATTGTCTTTGTCCTCTTTCTTTTGTTGTCCTTTGTCAAAAGCATTGACATTATGACATGGAAAGCTGATGATACAGTTCTGCAGACTGTTTACTAGATTACTAGATTTACTGTTTTCTTGTTTACTAGATTCCTGAATCCTTGTGGCCCATGGTGCTCAGAATTAAACTCTTTCTAAATAATAAAAAATAAAAAAAAAACAATGATGATCAAATACCACCAAAAGAAAGCTCTATTTGTGTGAAAAAAAATTGCAGTCATTTTTACAGGACGACCACGCCTAGGGAGAGTAGCAATAGTGCTAAACTTTCTCCATTTGTAGACAGTCTGTCTTACCGTGGACACATGAACATCAAGGCTTTTGGAGATACTTTTGTAACCCTTTCCAGCTTCATGCAAGTCACCAATTCTTGATGGTAGGTCTTCTGAGAGCTCTTTTCTGCAAGGCATGGTTCACATCAGACAGTGCTTCTTGAAACCAGTAAACCCAAAACAGGTGTGTGTTTTTTAAGGGCAGGACAGCTGTCAGCAACACATCCAATATCATCACACTGATTGGACTCAAGGTTGGCTCACTCCTGGCTCCAATTAGCTCTGGGAGAAGTCATTAGGCTAGGGCCTCACATACTTTTTCCTCCCTGCACTGTGAATGTTTACATGTTATGTGCAATTAAACCATGGCAACATCTAATGTTTGTGTAGTATTATGTTCAGCAGACTGTGTTCTTCTATTGTTGTGACTTAGATGACGTTCAGAGCACATTTTATGCCCAATTCTTGCAAAACTCCACGTAATCCCAAGGGGTTCACATACTTTTTCTTGCAACTGTATACAGTATGTAAGTATATTGAAGAGAGGGAGGCAAGAGGAAGGCAAAATATAAGTATACTAAAATTTTGTTTTAAGAAAGTTGGTAGAATTTCAGCAGTATTGGACAGACAGGTGCTAGACTTGAAGAGAAGATCTGATTTAATGTTCTGTCTGCTGCATAGGAACACTGTTCATTTACACTCTGAAATACAGGTTCCATTTTTTATATATAATTCACATTGAAAATGCCTTAACATTCATGCAAGTATAACAAATAATACCCATAACGTCTGTAATATGTGTGTAATAGTTTCCTTGTTGCATTTCACTGGGAAAATATAACATTCTATAACATTTGATCCTAACAGAAAATAGCCACTCTATGGGCATTATATGCACGAATGTTGAGACATTCACAAAGATCATTTTTATTAAATAGACCATCATTTGTTAATTAAAGCTGCCATATGTTAATTAAACACTATAGTTGTCATTTGTTAATTAAGCTTGTACTTGTCTCTATTTTTTTCTTTAAATAGGTCTATAAGCGGGTCACTGTTTCATGCTTATTCTGCAAGTTTGCTGTAAGGCGATTTCTAATGTAACTATTCATGATAATTATTCAGGTTTATTAAGCTTCAAAAATAGGTGTATAGTTATTACTTATGTTTCCTTCTAAGTGATGTGACATAAACTACCTGCACGTAATTAGCTTCTTAGGGCCAAGGGTGGTTTGCAGTTAAATTGAATATATCACTGTTCTGCAAAAGGTCATGAATCCCTGCAGATCATTATAGTTACCATAAAACTATTTGCCATTTACCATTTGTTTAATCTTCAAACAAGAGGATAAGGCAGATGAAAGCTGCCTTTTGTAATGCACAAAGATAAAAACAAATTGATTGGATGCATTTACACTAAATAAACTGAAGTAATTTTATTGCCTCAAAATAATGCAGAAATAATGCAATATAAGAAAGTGAACTTTTGATTTACTATAAATGCTTTATTTGACCTTCCCTTTTTCATTCTGCAAATGTTAGCAGCCAAAGAACTTGCCAAACCTTACCTATTAGTAGAAAGGAGACCCATGTGGGCTCATGTATTTGTGCAATAAATGAAAAGTAGGAATCCCCAGTTATCCTTCGGTGGTCTCCTACATGTATAATAGTAATAATAATAATAATGAATCCTTGCAATTTCATAGTAGTCCTGGATTGTAAGCTCCTCCTAGATTGTAAGCTCGAAAGAGCAGGGCCCTCAATCCCCTCATGTTTTGCATTGTATTGGTATTGTTCTGTCACATGTTCTGTCTCCCTTTGTAATGTACAGCGCGGAGCAAACTATTGGCGCTTTATGAATACTGTATAATAATAATAATAGTTGTAGGGAGCTCTTGTGTAGTAGGAAACAGGCTTGAAAAGTAACAATGACAATGCTTTGTAGTCAAACCTTTGTAGGTCCCCCTAGTCTTAATGCTTTATCTAATAAGCAATTCTAATCATAGCTTCCAACAATAACATATGCATGTTATCTTACAGTAAATTTAAACCCTAACTGAATGACAGTTAGTTGTCTAACTCCAGAAATACATATTAGAAAGGCACTGGGACATGAAAACTTATTTGTGCTGTCAAGTGAAAGGAAACTTTCAAACAAGCTCACAGGCTTTTGTCAGGCAGCTTGCATACAACATGGCTTCCCTTGATGGGTACTCAGGCGTATATAGATATATAAAAAGGAGTGCAAAAAACAAAATATGAGAGAGTCCGATGTGCGATTTCTTTTTCATAATTCAATCACATAATACAGCCAATGTGTTTTGGGTTCATACCACACTCCTCTTTTTATCAGGGCTACAAAATAAATAAAACATGGTAATAAAAATGGGAACTTAAGTATTTTCTGCCTATACCAGGAAATGTCTGAACAAGGGCCATTATTTTAATGAAAACTACAGATTTAAAGCTATTGAAAATTAATTTTGAAATTACATTAATATGCTAAATCATATATAAGATTTTATTGAATGGGTTTATGCCCACTTTAATATATATTACTGGTGCTTCTGCTAGTTGATCTTGATATTATTCCAGTGGAGGAGCGCTTACCTGCAAACTGTTACTTGGAATAACAAAAACAATCATTGTCTGATTTTACAAATTAAAACTACTTGCCATTGATTTTTTTTTTCTGGCTGCAAAACAAAAGATCACTCGTATAAGCATTTTCTATTCTGTAATTGTCTCTTTGTTCTGTTGCTCCTGTGACAGTAGGCAGGTGAAATCACCTGGTTGCGTCCTGGATGGACGATACATTTGTCCGAGGTTCAGACTGTATGGGGATTTGTTCCACTAGAGGGAAGTGCTGAGTCCTTCAGCACTGAGGTAATGAGCCCAGCTGAAGGTAGTGGGCTCATTAAGGCCATTATAAAACCTCCCAGCTTGCTTAGGGAGTTGCTCCAACCTGGAACCAGATCTATGCCTGAACTGACTGGGGAGCAAACATCATATCTGTGGGAGACAAAAGCCTGTGTGGCTAGCCTCCAACTACTAGCAACTAGGTATAGCATCAGGCTGTACCTAGTGGGTAGCTAGGGAAAGCTGTTGGTACAGTAAGTAGCCAAGTTGGCCAGGATTTAATTTGATGGTTTTTTTTTTTGGTTTGGCATTTTTTGTACATAGTGTAAATAAACTGCACATTTTTGTTTTTTCACCTCCACTGTTGTTGTGCTGTGCTTGTCTTTTTGTGTTGTGCACCCATCCAGGGGGTCAACACACACCCACTGCCGAGCTAACCCCGTTACACCCCTAATAGCCATTATTAATTATATCACAAAAATGGGACAACATGTGAGAAATTGGTTTACAACCAGTACACTTTGCAAGCTGGTGAACACAGTTTCAAGGATGCTTCAATTATGGATCAAATGAGAGTACACAACACTATTTATACTCTAAATACTGCAAGCATCCTATAACAGATGTATAATACATATCTCCTTAAGAGGTGGGAGGAGTTCTATTTGCAATAATAACCTGATTTAATGTCACACATTTATGTAGTACAGCAGCTTAGAATTAATCAAGATGCTTTTTTTCTGATTTTTATTTTTACCATTCACATTGTTAAATTAATTTTATAATCAGTTTGTTACCAATCAAACAAGCCATTAAAATAAATGCAGCAATAGCGTGCCATAAATTCTAGGACTTGCTAGATTGTCATTAGGAAAAAAATTATAATAATTTTTAAGTGTACGATGTACTCACATTTGTTTTTTTTCTACTAATATTATAGAATTTATTCTAATTTAAAAAGGCAATAACAGCTTAGTTCAACATTTAATTTATATGAATCAGAATATAGAACTTCAATATTTCAGATGGCTCTGAATAAGCCAGAACAGGAGCAAATGTTTTTAGTTCTTTTGAGAACGCCTTAAACCATCACAAAAAAAAGTGCTCTCCAATTATGAGTGCACCTAACACAGCAAGAGCATTTCTGGGTAGGAAACAGAAGAATTTGGCCACTAACACTGATGAATGCTCAGAGACCATCATCTTTAGGTTAAAAGCCACAATATAATAAACAGCATGAAAACATGCGATGACCTCTGGCTACAAAATACATTCCCTAAGGACCATAACAGCCATTTTCACCACCTGCGCAAGGAGAAATATGAAATTTGACTGCTGAGTGTATTCGCTCCAGTCTTCTTTGCACCTGGTATCATTAAGTTAAACAGATTGACATTAATACAGAAAAAAGTTACAAAAACTGTCACAGCTTATGAACCTTGAAACCTCTGTCCATAGAAGATCCTCACTCTTCAATTAATAAAAAAAGTCATACAGAAAAAATTAATCTAGTAAAGTATATCTTATACCAGAAAGTTCCTAGAAAGGTTTAAGAGGCTATCATTTTTATTAAAGGAGTTGAGAATCTCTTTTAATTATCCAATTATGTGAAAAGCCTCTGATTTGGGAATTCAAAATGAGTAGAAATTTGATTTTTACATGATTGGATATTTGAAGTAAATACTCACACAATTTGTTGAGTGTGAAGACTATTAACTCCTTTAACAAATCAGCCTCATTGCATTTATATTTGCTCTGTCAACCTATAATTGAACCAAAGTTGTTATTACATTAACCACTTGAGCTCCAGAAAATTTACCCCCCTCCTTGATCAGGCTATTTTTTGCGGTACTACACTGCGTTACTTTAACTGACAATTGCACGGTTCATTAATTTACACCAATATATATTCTGCTACCTATTTTTGCTAAAAAAAAATCTCAATAACCATATATTGATTGGTTTGCACAAAAGTTATAGCGTCTACAAACTATAGTATATATACTGGAATTTTAATTTTATTTTTTTTTATACTAGTAATGGCAGCGATCAGCGACTTATAGCAGGACTGCGATATTGCGGTGGACAGTTGGACATTAACTGGCACTTTGTGAGAACCAGTGACACTAATACAGTGATCAGTACTAAAAATATCCACTGTCACTGTACTAATGCCACTGGCTGGGAAGGAGGTAAACATCTAGGGTGATCAAGGGGTTACTATGTGCCTAGCTATGTGTAATGTTTACTGTGTGTGCTGTTTTCACTATGTGCAGCAAATGGTTGTACCCGTGACCAGGAATATATTTTTGACTATGACAGTGTGTGTATATGTACAGTATATATATATAAAGATATATATATTTCCTTCACTGTATATAGTGTGTGTGTATATGTATGTATGTATGTATATATATATATATATATATTGTGTGTGTGTATGTATGTGTATGTATATATATATATATATATATATATATATATATATATATATATATACACACACACTGTATATTTATATTTGTCTCTGTTCTTACTGTGGAGATTTGCCATGACTTCCTGTGCTAAAATAAATTAATAGATAAATAATAATAGGGACACGGATGGCAATTAAAACCTAATAAATTATTTGCCCAACAAAAACTAAAACTAAAATAAACTTTATTGGGTGAAGTTGGGCTTAAATTGGATTTTACTTAGTAAACATGTCCCGGTAATTATAAGTTGTAGTTTCATAATTTAGCTCATTTTTTTGTTGCTATATCTGAATGTTAATGGATACTTTTCTGATTGGTATACACAGAAATTACCATTTTCTTGTTACTCTCCAACATGTCCGGAGTGGTATAGCCTAATTCATCTTAACTTCACTGTATTCTAGAGTCAATAGTGGCTTCATGTTAAGTTACCGTGGTGTAAATATTAAAACTGATGGCTCTGATGTAGTGTTGAGAATAAAATATTGTGGGCTGTGTTCCTCTCTGAGTCCTCTCCTGGTGAGATCAGTGGGGCCAGTAGTGTACACAGGGCTGCTGTTAGAAACCACAGGACCCCATACAACCAACCTGACAGGGCCCCCTCCACACAAAAAACACAGGTTTCTATGCTTCAGTTATGAATGAACACAGTGAGTGATCAGTACTGATCACTCATTGTATTCATTCAGGAAGGAAAGAGATTGGTAAATGTGACATGTTTACCAGACCCTTCCCATATCCCCCATGCTGAAGGATCCTACTATGTGCCTGCAGCTGCCAATGGGAAGTAGAGGAGGAAAGCTGGCAGACTTGCGGGGGTGGGGGCACACAGGAGGGCCTGGGCAGCAGTAGAAAACATATGGTGTACAGTGAGGGTAATGGGTGTGGGGGGGGGGCAATTAGTGGAACTGATCCCTTGTATGGCTTTCTCTGCAGCAGCTGAAAGCCAGCTGGAAGGAGAGGGGAGGAGAAGAAGCCAGCTTTCAGCTGCTGCATAGAGCGCCATACAGGGGATCGGTTCCTGTAATTGCCTCCCTGCCTTGCTGATCATCTCCCTGCTAACATCTGATCCACCCAACTGCCTGGGCCCCAAACAAAAGGACTAGTGCTACCCCCTTATCCATGGTCCTGAATGTACATTCATGAAAGTGCTAAGCAACACAATATCCAGTGAGCCCAAAAGTAACTGATGGCTGTTTTAACGTACTACCCTATGGAACTCCATTCGTGGAACTTACCTATCTATTCCAATCTCTGCTAAAAAAATGTCTAAAGCCAAATGCCATAGTCAACCACCAATCCTGAAATCTTTTTCATTCTCTGTAATAAATGGGTATGGAGCAGACAAATGCTTTAACATAGTGGGGTAGATTTACTAAAACTGTTGCACTCAGAATGTGGTGCAGCTGTGCATGGTAGCCAATCAGCTTCTAACTTCAGCTTGTTCAATCAAGTTTTGACAATAAAGCCCTGAACCTGATTGGTTTCTATTCAGATTTTGCACTTTTTGGTTTAAGTAAATAAACCCCAGTGTGTTTTTTTACTTTTGCATGATAGGTCTCTTTCTTTTTGTATATTTACTACCTAGCTCTTAAAAAAGTGAATGAAAATAGTTAAAGTGACACTAAACAATATCCTTATGATTAAAAAAAATCCCTACACATTCACTAATTAATTGCGCTGTAATCTATTTTTCATGACATTGTTCATTACTGTGTTCTTCTGCATCCTTGTAACATTCTCTGTGGGCCGCCAAAACTCTTCTTTTCCCCTCCCCCCACTGCCATTTCTTTGAAAAGAGCAGTGCACATTAGTTGCAGTCATTTATGCTGCTCTATGTGCACTATAAATCCAATAGCTCATAATTCACAGTCTTTAGTCCATCTTGGGAGTGAGCAATAGAGGGTGGCTATGTTCCTACATACCCTAGGACTATGGCGAATGAACATAGCCATCCTCTCACAAGAAGTTGAATCACAGCAATATGGAAAAAGCACATTTCTGTTTATTTAGATCATCTTTAAATGACTGGGTGTTCAAAGTCAACAGGGACTTACTTTTCACATAACTGGATAATGGAAGTGAACATTTATTCTTTATGTGAAGATTCTTAACTCTTTCAGTAAATCAGCTTGTTTTATCAGTAATGTATATTTCAGAGAATGCTTACATCTTAGAACAAAATGATTCTGCAGCCCCCAGACATATATACTTTTCATTGATTTTAAACTCTGAGCATGTTATATTACAGTGCTTCTCATATAATCACGATATTAAATATTCAGAAGGTATTCCCTTTGTCTATGAGACAGAATTAATCCACTTTAATTTTCAGTTCTCCCAGAAGATTCTATAACCTCTGACTTTCTGCTCTACAGCACATCTAGAAAGTCCTCCTAGGTCTTTTCTATTGCTCATTTCTAATTGTTTCTGACATCAACACTTCACTTACCTTCAGCAGCTGTCTCTGAAGAAAGCTGTATTTTTATTATCTAAACTGACTACTTCAGTGCTCATATGGAAGTCAATTTGTTCATTTTGCTTTCTCAGCTCAATAATCACCATACAAATCATAAAAGCATATTGTGTCATTTTCCAAATTGTTAAGAAAAGGAAAATCACAGAGTGTACAACCTATAATTCATACAAATGGCATAATTACTAGCATTATAAAAACATACACAGTGAGTACTTCACAGAAACCTTGAAATTCATGCAATTTATTTTTTCACAAAAAAAAGGAAACATCAAGTGATATACAGTATATGATAAAATGTTTCTTTTCACTGCAACAACTTTCTAAAAGTTACTTTTTTGGCATTTTCATATGTAATTTTGCTTAAAAAAAATGAAAGTTTTCAGATTGTTAACAAAAGGAAAATCAGGGAGTGTGCATCCTATAATTCATAACAAATTACTAGCATTATAAAAACATACACAGGGAGTACTTGACAGAAACCCGGCAATCCGTGCAATTTATTTCCTAAAAAAAAGGGCAACATCAACTGACATACAGTATATGGTAAAACGAGTTTCACTGCAAAAACTTTCATAACTGTCATGTTCAAAGAATGTAGTTTTGCCTCAAAAAAACCCCCAAAACATCAGTGTATGGCTAGCTTTAGACAAAGGATTTGCTAATGTATAAATGTCTTTCTTGCTGACAATGTTTATGTTGTTTTATTGCTGTTAGCAAATTCTATGTGAAATTCATACATCTGTCTGCACGTGTGAAAAATACAGGTTCGTATTTATTGGCAATGACGGCTTTGCATGCACCAGCTTTTGCATCAGCCATAAAATTTGTTAAAGAGACTTAGACTTACAACGCAAAAAGAGAAAGCAATCTTCATGAAATTTTGAGTTTCTTGAAGATCTTAATTCTTTGACGACAGCAGCAAGTCTGGGTATATTTTTAAACTACACATTTATTTGCCATTTGATGCTTCCTTAAACTGGAAAAGATGTGCATTTTTTTCCGATCAACTGGTTTAGCACAAAAAAACAGTGACGCTAAAAGACTTGCAGAGACCCAGTGTTGAAAATTTGCTGTCAGCTTCTTATGTAACCTTCTACTGGTCCATTAACTGCTCTTATTTCAATTACCAGAACTGAATTGTAAGCTTGACCAAGCAGGGAAAAAGTGTAAGTCTTTTTTTTCTGCACATAGCATACAATGCGACTCGCAATGTCATAAAATATTTTGTAGCAATAACTGCCTTGTTAAAAGAATTAGTTTAGTTAGATGTTAACAAATAGCTGTAGTATAGCTGTACTTAAAGTTTAAAAGTGTATGTCAATATGACTCGATGTGTTTTATTTATTGTAAAGTGCAGCGCAAACTGTTGGAGCTATATAAATCCTGTATCTTAATTTAAATAAAAGGATGATTGATCACAGTATCTATATTTTCAACACATATATATGCAGACCAAGCTGTCCAGCAAAAGAGCGAAAGTGACAGTTCGGACATCATATAACACTGCAGGGGGAATTACAATGATCAGCTTTTGCTCATATGGTTTTCATTTTTTTTTAAGATAAAAAAATGATCCTCACCCAATTTTGGGGCTAATTTTTAAAATAAATCTTTACCTCAGCAATGTTACAAAATAAAACCAACTGCAATACCTTCTCTTTGGAGCTGCCCCGGTCAGTACTTCTATCCTGCTACAAGATATCCTTAGTCATTTCAAGTTGAAAGACATCCAGTGTAGCTCAGCCTGGAAGCCCGAGGACATTACTATGAATACAGGGTGCCAATTACTGTATGCCCAGGGATTTCTGAAAAACCGTGGGTTTGAGAATGGAGTGGGATAAAAGGTCATGAAGGGAGGTAAATCTTCCAGAGGGAAAGTAGTTAAAGAAATGGAAAAATAAAGGATCTATTGGCAGGACCAGCTGGTAATAAATGTATGTTACAGAGTGACTCAAAAGAAAACAAAAACTGTTGTGCTAATACAAGTAACCATCTGCATCATAGATTAAGTTTTTTTTTATTTTGCCCAAAGCTCTACCTTAAATTAATCTAAAGGCAGGGTTAGCTGGTATGAAGATGTTATTAGAGGTATTCATTCATTTTACCTCTACAATAACAGTGTTATTCAAAATGTTACTCTTTTATTTCTAATAAGCTTCTAACTCACTTGCTCATGCAGGGGTTTATTTACAAACGCTGGGGAGTGCAAAATCAGGCTCATGTCTGCATAGAAACCAATCAGCTTCCAAATTTTATTTCCTTAGCTTAACTGAATAAACTGAGGTTAGAAGCTGACTGGTTTCTATGCAGAAGTGAGCCTGATTTTACACTCCAGCTTTGGTAAATAAACCCCACAGTATTTCTTTATAGTGTAGTGTTCTGCAAACTATCATTTTTTTCATTCATTTCAAGCCACATAGTCCCTCACTTATATTTCAAGCATGGCACCACCTGCCTATAGTTTGCATGTTCTCCCTGTGCCTCCGTGGGTTTCCTCTGGATACTCCATTTTCCTCCCACACTCCATAGTCATGCTGGTAGGTTAATTGGATCATTTCTAAAATTGTCCCTAGTATGTGTATGTATGAATGTACATCAGGGACTTTAGATTGTATGCCCCATGAGGGTTAGGGACTGATGTGAATATACACTATATATATGTAAAGCGCTGCGTAAATTAACAGCGCTATGTAAGTATCTGTAATAAATAAATAATAAATAAAATATAATTTTACTGGACAGATAAATAATTCTCTCAATCACAGTTATATCTCAGATATCTTCTAGGGTAATTCCACCTTTCTATATTTTCTGGCAGACACGATATTCTAACATATGACAGAAAAATAAGCAGCTATAGAATGTTTTATTCTGTTAGCATGGAGTCTAAGTGTCAGTTCACATATATGCGGATTGGATGCAGTTTGCATCACATCCAATCTGCATAACATTTGAAATAATGTTGCTTCCTATGGTGCCTGTTCACATATGTCCGTTGCACTGGAAGTGCGGATTGAAAAAGAGTCCTGTCCGATTTCTGAGTAGTGTGGTCCAGTTCAGGTGCGAATTACAGGCTATTGACCTTTATGGGTTTCTAAATTGCACATGTTTGAACAGGATAAAATCCTGTTCTGCACCTTATGTAAACCTGACCTGAAGCACTGAACAACTACTGTATCAATTAGCCCTGAAACCTGGGCTTCAATCCGCACCACACATGTGTGAATCCACACATAAGGTTCTTTATCTAAGAACTTACCGTGGTACCTGTAAAATGGATATACAGTAATATCTGGGCTGTGTGAACACAGCTAACTGTAAACAATGTACACAATAGGACAATGTTTTTGCTTTGGGGTGAAACCTCAAAGTAAAAAGCAAAATTCCAGCTGAGCAAGATTATCACATACTTGCTAAAGATCCTGCTAAAGAGAGGGCTTCTCTTGCACCTCTTGTCCAGCGACCCTGGTAATGGTGACAGGGCATGTGAGGACACAGAGTGGCAGGAGAGCCAATGTTGCAAGCAGCACCGGTTTCGGATATGAGTGACAGATGATTGTGGATCAGGTAAGAAAAAGATGCAGGAACATGGCCTCAACCGATCAGAAGGCAGGAGCATAGTTAGTCCCAAAGGTCATCAAAAGCCAAGCAGAGAGGTACCACATCAGAAGGCAGGGACAGTGTCAGCATAGAGTCCAAAGCCAGCACCAGTTGGACAGTGAGGTACAGAAATGTGAGGCAGTGGCACTGATCGTCTCATACTTGAACCTACAAAGTTAACTAATTTAACCAGTACAGACTTGACAAAACATATTAATTACAGAAAACTATATACAATGTTTATTGAGTCACAGTCCTGTTTTAAGGCTCAATCACACCTAGGCTTGATCTGCATTGGTCAACACAGTTCCAGCCCAAAAACACTTTAAAAACAATTGCTTTCTATGTGCCCTACTCACACCATACAGGTGCATTACATATAAAAATGTTTGTCTACACTTTTAGGCAATGCACAGAAACATGTTTCAACTCATAGTGGTGGGCTGCAATGCACAGTAGGGCATAGAGGTGAATTAAGTGGTTGTTTGCTAACATTCAATATAGTTTAAAAAAAAGGAAAAAACTTAACCATTTGAGCTTCAGTGGTTATACCGGGATGATGCCTGCAGCTGTAGGCATGATTGCAGTATTGTTTTTAGAGCTGGAGGAGCATCTTTTTGTAAAAGCAATCCAAGCATCTAGAAATCCACTGGAATGCTTTTACAAGTGGCAGGAGGAGGTGCCCCTCCCTGACACCATCTGCCATCTTCTCAGGCTTTCCTGCCCCACAGGGGAACCCAGGACTACAGCTGGCAGACTCGATCATCTCTATGGTCCAAAAAAACTGAAACAACGAGTATTTCACCACTTCTAATTTTGCTGTTTGTAAACAAACCATTACTGGTTTGAAAAAAAGCATTGGATCATATTGATCTTGGTTGATTCTGAAGCTTTTAACGGCAGAGGAGAGATCTGCAGTCTAATAGACCCCAGATCTCTCAGTAAAGAGTAATGGTCACTGCCTATGCTACCACAAGAGATGCAGTGTAAAAATAAAAATATAAGATAAATAATAAGATAAAACATTTTTTAATGCCCCTCTGTCTCCCCATGCTTGTACACAAAAGCGAATGCACATGTAGGTCCCGTGTCAGTACGTAAACAGCGATCGCACCACACATGTGAGGTATCACAACAAACGTCAGATCTAGAGCAATAATTCTAGCACCAGACCTCCTGTGTGAATCTAGATTGCAACACCCACCATTTTATTCTCTAGGGCCTCTGCTTTAAAAAAATATATAATGTTTGTGGGGGTTTAAGTAATTTTCTAGAAAAAAAAAAATTTTTTTCATGTAAAAACAAGTTTCAGAAAAGGCCTTGTCTTCAAGTAGTTAAACGTTGCAATGCATAGTTGCAATGCATTGCAAGCCTAAGTTCACAGTGTATAACATGCTTATGTTTCATGACCACATCATAAATAAAGAGAAATATCCCTAGCAAGGACACAAGCAGTAGAAATTGTTCTATTCTTACTCCAGGCTACATATATATTTTATTTCAGCATGATTCCTGATTTGGGATTTTCTCACTCACTTTCTACCTCAGTGGCCACACAGGAAGTGAGAGCAAATGTTTCCAGCAGGGGTATAGACAGTAGGTTTTAGTCCTTTTCCACTTTATCCAAAACTAAAAGAAAACATCTGATGAGTTTTAGGTAAATCTGATAGATTTGCTGAAAACAAATCTTGAACCAGAATCTCCAGGGAGAGATTCTGAACATCCCAGCAGAGAAAAATTAATCTTCACTACATTCACTACTTGTTTTTGTGTCAGAAAATTAGTTTTTCCTTTTAGATGGTTCAGAATTTCAGTTCCACATGCCAAGTTTCTCTTAAAACATAAATCCATTTAACTAAATGAGGAATTAGCCACATGGTTTGAAGAAGAGTTATGGCTTGAACAGGCTTGGGATCTGTGCCAATGTTTTACAGGCATGCAAGATTCTGTCTATATGATATCATGTATTCTAACTGAATTATATTTATTATGACTCCTAAATTATGTTTGTAAATGGTTTTTCATTTTATCACATACTGTATATTTGCTTATACTGAGAGTATTTTCAGGAAACATTTGTATTATTTTATGCAATTTACCAATTTGAAAATTAACCACTGGAGTGAGGTCTGTATTTGACTTAGAATTACTCTTCCTGATCAACATACCTGGGAACTTTTTAAAAATCAGTTGGCATGAGAATGGAAGTGGGGCAGAGATCAGAACAGGGGGTAGAGTAGGGTGGTTCTAATAGTGGTGCACTGTGCCGAAACACAGCAAAAACATAAATGAAAGGCCTGAACCCTCAGCGGTATGCATGTAAATTTAATTATCTTAAAGAGTGCCTTTGGAACCCTGAAACACAGGAAGATGTACTATAGAAATATCTTCAAGAAGGGAGATCTAAGGCTAGTATGCTGCCTTCTTTTTATGCCTCATTACTGTTTCTCAAACACAATGGTCAATCTCAACAACCATTGATTGGGTGAGCCAATGCTTTATTTTTCTCCTGAAGATGATACTTGCTTATTTGTGTGTTCTAGGTTTTGGGGCTCACAGAGTTTGTGAAGCCGCTGAGAGGTATGTGAAAGCACATTTCATTCACTTAGCCACTTTACATACTTTTTAGCAAGGAAAACTTTACTTTGAAATGGCAGATGTAAGACCCAATATCCAATCATAAAATGTTAATTTTTTTAAATAACTATTATTCTATGACCATATCACTAGGGTGTTTATGGACATCAGGAGAGACATCCTGGGAGCTCAATTGACTATTAACCCCAGAGAATGATGGCAAAAATTGCATTCTGCTAAACATAACAATTACCAAGACTACAGAGACCCCTCCATCTAGTCCCAGCCACCAGGTCCTCTTCTATTCTTATGCAGGTTTAGAGTGGGATCCAATGCACACACCTCTCCCCTCCCTTCTTCTCTCTAGGTAGTGAATAAATGTGTGTGCACATGTGTGGCTCAAGTCATGTTACACTTTGACATCTCATGATTTTGTTTATAAGTCTTATATGTGGAGATTTGAACTGTCAAACCAGAGCGCTGGTAGCACAGAAAAACAGCCACCATTGGCTCGAGAGATCCAGTAGTTTTGCAGGTATTAACAGCTATTCAGAAAAAGTATCAACCGCACAGGGAATGTGTAGTTTTTCTGACTCAAAGAAATTGAATTACTAATAGATTAGGGATTGTTCATTTAGTGAGTGAAATAAATAGAAAGGATTTTTACTTGCATATGACAGAGTGATTTCAGTTACCGCAGCATCACCTTATTCACTAAGTGAGCTTCAATTTCATTCTATTCCATGGTGTGTCATAGTTTCTGCCTCCTCTTCCAGTGCCAATAAAAAAGGAGTGCTAGTAGCAGTAAAAACAGAAGCCACTGCAACCTACTTAACTTGATCGCTAAATGTTACCAACACCAGACTTCAGACAAATCAAGTCCTTAAAACTTCATTTTGCTAAGTTAATATACAGCATAAAAATAATTTATGTCTCCGGGCAGTAAAGACATTTAATCATACAGCAATATGGAACAAATTACTTCCTTGTTCTCAGCCCTGGTATAAAGCAACACCTCTTATGGTAGCTCCAACAGCATAAGGAAAGACTGAGAGAACAGGCTATATGTGCATAGTTGCTATATATCCCTGGATATATTAAAAGCGATAACAAGTGTATTTATCATTTAAATTAAACATGTCTATGTTTGACTGCAATTGTTTGTACATAGTCAATTCTAATCTGGCCATACACTGATCGAAATTCAGCAGGTTCAGCAAGGACTGGCCAAATTTCAGTAGAGTGTGGCCGTCCCCACTTGTCAAAAGTCATTTGTTTGATTAACTTCTTTCAAAGGGACATGTTGGAGATTTTTTCCTCGATCATATTCAAAAATATTGTGCATCTTACCACGAAAATGCCATTTTTTTCTTTCATTCAATTTTTCTCATATCATATTCAAATCTTATTTCTACAATTAGATATAAAAACCGGCTGACGGTAAGCAATGTAATGTTTACACTGGCCTGGGTCTTTAATGACAGCTCTCAGCACAGGAAAAGAAAGAATAAAGGTAAAGGTTATGTTTGGAGATTTCCTTGGCATTTCAGCATATATTAAAAGGACAATTGTGCTCTAAAAATCTAGTTACCCTTTAGGCTGAGGAAGGCCATAGCCGAGCCACCAAATGGTTCCAATTTTACAATAACATTAATCATTTACAGCCAGCTTCCCTGCTAGCTGAATTGATATCAGTCCTGTTAACCTACTGTTCATAGCCCTAAATCTGAACCTCACAAAACTACAGGCCATTTTTGCTTTTAGCATCTCTGTTGCACTGCAGCCTTGTCCACAGGAATTTAAGTGTAAAGATTGCTCTGCACTGTGCTGAATCGTATGACAAGAGGCCACAGTTCTGGTCCAGAAGTTGGGTAAAAAGCCCAATAAACAAAACTGTAAAAGATATTCATTAAAATTTGGACTAAATCAACAGTTTACTGAAACACTTTACTTGCTGCCCAGCGCTGCTGCATAAATGTGCTATCATGATAATAGCTTTTTGATATTTGTGACGAAACACCTGTCACCCTGATTGGGTGACTCTGTCATAGAACCACTTACTCAAAATTGGGACACAGGACCAAGGTATTATAGCTGGGTATTGTACCCAAGACTAGATGACACTAGCTTAGATGCCAAAACTGGAACTTTTTATTGAACAGAAATCACAGGGTTTTTTATACGCTTCAGAAATAGGGGTAGTCCCCACATAAACAATACCCACAAAAATTAACTATTAGGATAAACATCACACACTGATTAGATAACGAGGTGAAGCTGACATCAGAATAATCTCATCATGCAAGAGCCTCCAAGAGGACTTGCCAACAGATAAACAATAGGTGACTCAATTAACAATGGAGTGGACACCCAATGTCTGCCCACAGGCAGCACACAATGGGAAAAAGACAGTAAATACATTACATCAAGAGTCCTCAGCATCAGGTTTGTTTTGAGCTGATTATATTAACATCTTCTTAGAGTCTCTGAGTCTAGGAAGGGGGGGTTGAAGCAGTCAATGCTGGTTTGGGCACAGAGATCCCAAATCTGTTCCTCCCATTCTCAGAGTCTTTGTGTTTTGGGGAGACATGGACTTGAATTCAAAGTAAACTGCTCCAAAGGTTCCCCCAGGCACACACCAAAGAATAGAGCCCCCTCAGATGCCAGGGCCATGGTGAGTAGGCAAGAGGCTAGCATGCAGTAAATACATTACATCAAGAGTCTGCAGCATCAGGTTTGTTTTGAGCTGATTATATTAACATCTTTTAAGAGTTTCTGAGTCTAGGAAGGGGGAGTTGAAGCAGTCAATGCTAGTTTTGGGCACAGAGACCCCAAATCTTTATCCTGGTCCTCCTGTTCTCAGAGTCTCTGTGTTTTGGAGAGACATGGGCTTGAATCCAAAGTAAACTTCCTCAAAGGTCCCCCCAGGCACACACCAAAGAATAGAGCTCCCTCAGATGCCAGGGCCATGGTCAGTAGGCTATAGGCTAGCCTGCAGTCCCCTCCAAAAGCCCCTGTCATGGTTGGGTCTGTCAGTCTGTCACAATCCTAATCAACAAAGACTTGTTAGGCAATTGTACATAATATGACAAAGGTTGTGATCTTATAAAATGACGAGTGTGAAAACTGAAAATAAAAAATAGAAAAAAGGAAATAATTGATAGCAAAATAAAATGCCTATAAATTCAGCTTATATCTTGAATACATATTTATATTTAAAGTGATACTAAAGCTTTGTTTTAACAAACATGTCTATACTTACCTGCTCTGTGCACACAGTTGCCCCGATCCTCTTCTTTGTGGGTCCCCCGATGGTGCTCTGGCTCCTCCCCCTTGAGCAGTTCCCTCGGGGAGAGCTGCTTGCACAGGGGGCACTGCTACAAGCTCACTCCCAAGCTGCTGCTCTATGCGTCCATAAGACACATAGAGCCACAGCTCTGCCCTCCCCTGCTCTCTCCTCATTGGCTCACTGGCCTGTGATTGACAGTAGCAGGAGTCAATGGCTCCTGCTGCTGTTACAGTTAATGAGGGAGAGACCCTGGAGAGCTGTGGGTCTCGTGCATATTGTTGGATCAGGATTGGGCTCAGGCATGTATAAGGGGGGCTTGGGGGACTGCTGAACACAGAAGGTTTTTCACCTTCAAGCATGAATGCATAAAGGTAAAAAACCTTGAGCCTTTACAACCACTTTAAACTTAGTTAATAAATATGACTTTTTGCACTCTTTATTGACATTGTCTGCTGTGGAGTGAAGAGAGGAAATGTGATTGTCGTCTTTTCTCTGTAGATTTCCAATGTCTTTTTTTGTAAGAAATATTTTCAAGAACTGGGCAAAACCTGAGGTGCACGAAAGTTGTGGTCTTATTGAAATAAATGTAATTGCTTCTGGGAATTAGATAAGTGATGGTTTGAAAACTTTGACTGTTCTCTCAGCTTTTTGAAGGGAACATTTCACAGATCTTTTCTACATTAGCTGATTTAAAAGATTTGATAGTTCTATACTTAAGGGGAAGCAATCAACTCAATGTGTGTGTTTGGGCAGGAGGGATAAGGGCTTTGTTACATCTATAGTTTGTACTGTATACAATTGTCTATTGGTAATGCCAAACCTCTATTTTATTTTAATAAGCTGATGCAAGAGTGCATATAATATATATGTGCATATATAATATAAGTGTGCTTTTTCCTTAGTGTCTTTATCAGAACATTTTTAAATGAAAATACTTTTACATATTTTACATATTGAGGTTCTTCTTGTCCTGCAGCTCTGGTTTTCATTTTACAGGACTGACAACTGCAGGCCCACTGGCTGATGAAATGTAATATTGTTGCCCATCCACTCATATACCGTATAGCGAGGTTTTAGTTTAAAGGTGTTGGATAGGCGGTTATATGATACAACATGATACATCATTTATGTTCTCATTATTATTTTGAATAATCATTGAGATAAGAAGACCACAAAGGCTTCCCCCATAGATGATGTGAAAATTTTAAATTAACACACTTTTGCTAAATAATTTTTTTATCATCACATGTAAATTGAATAAACATGATACAAACTACAGTTCTCCTGTAGTTAGGAAAAGGCCAGACATAGTCCATAGCAGGGGCGGACTGACAACTCATGGGGCCCCCGGGCAATAGGGGATCATGGGGCCCCTGTGTCCTTGCCCAAACTCAAAAAAGCCTATGAAAAAGGTACCAGGGGCATCTCATGGGGCCCCCTACTGACCCCGGGTTCTCGGGCAGTGCCCGAGTTTCCAAATGGTCAGTCCGCCCCTCGTCCATAGCTATCTTTGAAGAAGAAAAAAATAAGTCTCCAGCTGGTATTTCGATAGAAGAAGCAATACATTTTTCATAAGTTAAAAGCAAAACTTTTTCTTTTTCTTTTTCATTTCAGATAAAGTAGGGGAGGGTTATAACCCCATCAGGTTTTTTTGTCCCCCATAGCTTCCCCACATTCATTAAGATAGGTGATAACTCCCTTGCGAAATGAAAATTCTCTTGTAAAGCAAACATGCTCTTCTCCTTTAGGAAATAAACCCCAAAGTGTTTTATTGATGATGCCTGGGAACCGAAAGTTTTTTTTGCTTCTTTATAATCAAGTAAATATGAAATATTGCATATACATATTTAAAAAACGTATTTCCCCATCGGTATTAGTTCTAGCACCACATCCCACAATATTTGTACAGAAAAAAGGATTTACAAGAAACCACCAAAGAGCTTGGGAATTTAAGAGCTGCATATACAGTATTTTCTAGTGAATAGATCAGAGAATTAAAAAAGTAAATATTTTAATAAACAGTGAATCCAGAAAGTATTCACAGCACTTAACTTTTGCCACATTTTGTTATGTTACAGCCTTATTCCAAAATGGATTAAATTCATTTTTTTCCTCAACATTCTACAAACAATATATTATAATGACAACACGAAAGAAGTTCATTTTGAAATCCGTGCATATTATTAAAAATTAAAAAAAACACATGTACTTAAGTATTCACAGCCTTTGCTCAATACTTTGTAGAAACACCTTTAGCACCAATTATAGCCTCAAGTCGTTTTGAGTATGATGCTACAAGCTTGGTACACCTATGTTTGGGCAATTTCTCCCATTCTTCTTTGCAGTACCTCTCAAGCTTGGAGCATCAGGTTGGATGGGGAGCGTTGGTGCACAGCCATTTTCAGATCTCTCCAGAGATGTTTAGTCAGGTTCAAGTCTGTGCTCTGGCTGGGACACTCCAGGACATTCACAGAGTTGGCCCATAGCCACTCCTTTGTTATGTGGGCTGTGTGCTTAGGGTTTTTATCCCATTGAAAGATGAACCATCGCCCCAGTCTAAGGTCCAGAGCGCTCTGAAATTGGTTTTCATCAAGGATGTCTGTGTACATAGCTGCATTAATCTTTCCTTCGATCCTGACTAGTCTCCCAGTTCATGCCGCTGAAAAACATCCCCACAACATGATGCTGCCACCACCATGCTTCACTGTAGGGATGGTATTTGCTAGGTGGTGAGCGGTGCCTGGTTTCATCCAGACATGATGCTTGGAATTCAGGCCAAACATTTCAATCTTTGTTTCATCAGACCATAGAGTTTTGTTTCTCATGGTCTGAGAGTGCCTGAGGTGCCTTTTGGCAAACTCCAGGTGGGCTGCCATTTGCCTTTTACTAAGGAGTGGCTTCCGTCTGGCAACTCTACTATACAGGCCTGATTGGTGGAGTGCTGCAAAGATGGTTGTTCTTCTGGAAGGTTCTCTCTCCACAGAGAAAAGCTGGAGCTCTTTCAGAGTGACCATCGGGTGCTTGGTTAGTTCCCTGGCTAAGGCCCTTCTCCCTCGATTACTCTAATTTAGCCAGGCGGCCCACTCTAGGAAGATTCCTGGTGGTTCAAAACTTATTCCATTTACGAATGGTGGAGGCCACTGTGCTCATTGGACCTTCAATGCTGCAGAAATGTTTCTGTACCCTTCCCCACATCTGTGCCTTGATACAATCCTGTCTCGAAGATCTGCAGACAATTCCTTGGACTTCATGGCTTGGTTTGACCTCTGACATGCACTGTTAACTGTGGGACCTTATATAGACAGGTTTATGCCTTTCCTCATCATGTCCAATCAACTGAATTTCCCACAGGTGGACTCCAATCAAGTTGTGGAAACATCTCAAGGATGATCAGTGGGAACAAGATGCACCAATTTTGAGTGTCATGGCAAAGGCTGTAAATACTTATGTACATGAGTATTTTTATTTTTATTAAATTGCAAAGATTTCAAAACAAACTTCTTTCATGTTGTCATTATGAGGTATTGTTTGAAGAATGTTGAGAAAAAAAAATGAATTTAATCCATTTTGGAATAAGGCTGTAACATAACAAAATGTAGCAAAAGTTAAGCGCTGTGAATACTTTCTGGATGCACTGTATATTTTTATTATAGACAATTTAAAATTGTGCATTTAAAAAGTTGAATCAAGAGTTAAAGACCTTTACAACATTGTTGGATTTTTGACACATACAATACTTCTTTTAGTGTCTTGAGGCGATTATGAATGAAAGAGCCATTGAAATAAAAAATGAAGTGTGATTTTATTTTATCACACAATGGTGTAAAATAACAATGTAAAGCGTATTATGAACAGTTCCATGTAGATAAAACTACTGTAGAAATATCAAGCAAAAGTTTAAAGATAAGTCACCATTATTTGTCATAGAAGTCCGGCCATGTGCTGTTCTGTCCTTCATCTCTACTTGTCCTTCGAGACTCTGTTGAAGAAGCCGGAAATAGATGGAAGTGACGAACTTTGCCTTGCAGCATGCACCTGTTGGATTTCTCATACGTGTGTGTGCGTGTATGTGTCAGAGTGTCAGTATTAGCGTGTGTGTGTGTGTCAGGATCCGGGTGTTCTGCGGCATCGCGTCGGGCGGCGCATGCGCAGAACACCCACTCTCTCTACCCGGCGGGCGGTAGGACCTGGCCGCGCATGGCAGCGGCGGGGTTCGCGCATGCGCACTCGGGATCACGGACGCGCGCCTGGCACCAATGACAGCGGGAGGCGGGCTATTTAAACGCAGGAACAGGTATGTTAGTTGCCGTTTGGTCTTGTATCCTGTGTCCTGTATCCTGTTCCTGTGTTGCTGTATACTCCGTTGCCGACCTCTGCTTGTTCCTGATCCTGCTCTCTCCTGTTTGACCCCTGGCTTGCCTGACTACTCTTCTGTCTGATCCCTGGTACTGTATTTGCCCGCATCCTGCTGAACCTGGCTTGTGACCTGACCATTCTTAGCTCGCTCCTCTGTACCTCGCTGCCCGCATAATACCGACCGGCCTGTCTGACCACGCATACCGTATCCATCCATCCATCCATCCATCCGGTTTGGGTCAGACCTGTGTATCTGTCTGCCTCTTCCAAATAGATTCCGTTCCTGCACTCCCCTGTCAGTATTCTCTACCACCGCAGGACGCACTCGGGGGTCGCGACCTGGTTTCAGTCTGCACCAAGTCCATCCCCACCATCAGGGGCCCTGGTGAATAGCAGGCTGGGACTTAGACCCCGCGCCCTGGGAGCGTCCGTGCGGTGGGCTGCTAGAGACTCTGCCAGGCGGATTAACAGTACCAAACGGCCAAAAAGATGACGGAACCTGGAAGAGGACCTTCCCCCCTGGAAAATATGTGCCAGCATCTGGCGGCTCTTACTCAGGCGGTAAGGGCGCTGGAGGAGGGCTATAATCACCTGGATGGTCGGATCCAGACCCTAACCACCACTATTTCGGCCCCCCAAGATCATAGTCCCTCAGCTCCGGCCAGTGGTACCACTGAAACCCTGGCCGGACCAGCAGCACCTACACCTACACTTATGCCAGAACCTCATGTTCCTGTCCCAGAACGATTCAGTGGGAATCGCACCAAGTTCAGAGCATTTCGTAATGCCTGCCTGTTGTACTTTAGGCTCCAGCCACGTACGTTCGCGACAGAAACCGTGAAGGTGGGGTTTATTATTTCTTTGCTACTCGATGAACCCCAAGAATGGGCGCATCGACTATTAGAGATCCAGCAACCACCTCAGCTGGAATCTGTGGCAGCATTTTTTGAAGCGATGGGCCTCCTTTACGATGATCCCGAACGAGCAGCATCAGCTGAATCGGCCCTTCAGTCTCTCAGGCAAGGTCGTAGGCCTGCAGAGGAGTATGCGGGTGAGTTCAGGCGGTGGATGGGAGACACGCAATGGAACGACGCTGCCTTGCGCAACCAGTTCCGCATAGGCCTGTCTGAGTCCCTGAAAGACGAACTAGCCAGGGTAGGCATACCAGCCACACTAGAAAATCTCATGACCCTGGCTATTCAGATCGACCGACGCTTGCGGGAACGCAGGATGGAGAGGTCAGGCCAGGGCCTGAGGCCTGCTTGGATGTTTCCCCATGCTCCAGGACCAGTCAGTAGCACTGCTGGGAATCGCAATCCAGAACCCCTGGATACGCCGGAACCAATGCAAGTTGGGCTAGCTCGTCCCTCCCTAACACCTGAAGAGCGTCAAAGACGCCGCCGCAACAACCTGTGCCTCTACTGTGGGGAAGCTGGCCACATGGTACGTTCCTGTCCGGTGAAGGCTGGTAAGTGCACTTCTGTTTACTCTGCCACACCTACCACAGCCAGTCACAATGTAAATTATTTAGCGGTACCCATTTCATTCCAGCTCCCCGGAAGGGTCGTGACGGCAACAGCGATCATTGACTCCGGGGCCTGTAGCTGTTTTGTGGATCTGGACTTCGCGGCTCGATTCCAGATTCCCTTACAGGTTAAAGAATGTGGGTTTAATATTTTTCTAGCCGATGGATCTCGGATCAAGTCTGGGGTGGTGGATCGGGAGACCCCGCCTCTCTGTGTGACTGTATCCGAGACTCACCGGGAATTCCTGTGTTTGAATGCTATCTCCTCCCCTCTGTTTCCAATTATTCTGGGGCTTCCGTGGCTGCGGGCCCACGACCCCCAGATTAATTGGAAAGCCGGTACCCTCCGGTTCGGCTCTCCATACTGCCAAGAGCATTGTTGTCCACATGAGCCGGAGGCCCCACGCACACTATTCTGCGTAGATACTGACATAGAGCTGACACAACACGTCCCTTCAGTTTACCATCAATACCTTGACGTATTTAGTAAGCGGGGAGCTGACAATCTTCCTCCGCATAGGGCCTACGACTGTCCAATTGATCTGCTCCCGGGATCTGAGGTACCCTTCGGGCGGATCTTTCCTCTGTCAGGAAAAGAACTAGGGGTACTAAAGGAATATATTGAGGAAAATCTTCAGAAGGGGTTCATACGCCCCTCCACATCCCCGGCCTGGGCGGGTATCTTCTTTGTTGAGAAGAAGGATAAATCCTTAAGGCCCTGTGTGGACTATAGGGAGCTTAACAAGATCACGGTAAAGAACCGTTACCCACTTCCTTTAGTACCAGAACTGTTTCAGCGACTCAGGACTGCATCTGTTTTTACGAAGTTGGATTTGAGGGGGGCTTACAATCTGGTCCGTATTCGGGAGGGAGATGAGTGGAAGACTGCCTTCCGTACTAGGTTCGGGCACTTTGAGTACCTGGTAATGCCCTTCGGTCTGTGTAATGCCCCCGCCACCTTCCAGCACTTCATTAACGATGTGTTCAGGGACTTCTTGGATATTTTTGTGGTCATCTATCTTGATGATATCTTAATTTTTTCTGCATCTCTGGAGGAGCATAGGGGTCACGTCAGGGTAGTGCTGGAAAGGCTCCGTTTGCATGGGTTATACGCAAAGGCAGATAAATGCAGTTTTGAGCAGCACAGTATCCCCTTCTTAGGCTTAATTATTTCTACTACTGGAATAGCGATGGATCCACAGAAGATCTCCGCAGTTCTGGAATGGCCGGTGCCGTTAGATAAAAAAGGGGTTCAGCGGTTCATTGGCTTTGCTAATTTTTACCGGAAATTCATTAGGAACTTTTCAGGCCTAGTATCCCCCATCACGCAACTTACCAAGCAGGGAGTGCGTTTCAAGTGGACATCTGAGGCGCAGGAAGCCTTTGAGTCCTTAAAGAGGTTATTCACCGAGGCCCCAGTACTGAGCCATCCTGACTCTTCATTACCCTACACCTTGGAGGTGGATGCTTCCGAAAACGCGGTTGGGGCTGTGCTTTCCCAAAGGAAGGGCATCAAGGAACTGATGCATCCCGTGGCATTTTTCTCCAGGAAACTATCTTCGGCCGAGAAGAACTATGACATAGGGGACCGAGAACTCCTGGCCATCAAGGCAGCATTGGAGGAGTGGAGGTACTTGCTGGAAGGAGCCGTGCACCCGATATTAATTTTTACGGATCACAAGAACCTTGAATATTTAAGAACGGCGAAGCGCTTGAGACCAAGACAGGCTAGGTGGGCACTTTTTTTCTCTCGGTTTGTGTTTCATATCACTTATAGGCCTGGATCAAAGAACACGAAACCAGATGCTCTTTCGCGGATGTTCGAAGACCCAAAGGAGGCCCACAAACCCGACACCATCCTGTCGTCTGGTAATTTTTTGGCATTACAGACGGAGCTACGTTCCCAACTACAGGCAGCATCCATAGGGGCTCCAAATGTTCCAGGGGTGCCACTACAGAATAGAGATGGATTATGGTGGAAAGGAGAACGAATCTTGGTACCTGACGAATCTCGCACCACGGTCTTGGGCCATTGCCATGACCATCCCCTGGCTGGGCACTTCGGGGCCCGGAAGACGTTGGAACTTCTACAACGTATGTTCTGGTGGCCCAGCATGTCCAAAGATTGCGAGGCTTACGTAAAGACCTGCGCAGTCTGTCAAAGGAATAAGCCTTCCAGGAACAAGGCTTGGGGGCTCCTGCGACCCTTACCCATACCTAACAGACCGTGGGAAATGATTTCGATGGATTTCATTGTGGAACTTCCTCCATCTCAAGACCATACCACCATTTTCGTGATTGTGGACCGCCTATCCAAGATGGCCCACTTCTTGCCTCTCAAAAACACACCATCCGCTGCGGAGACGGCGCAAATCTTTGTGAGAGAGGTGGTGAGACTCCATGGAATTCCTAAGGATATAGTTTCGGATAGGGGTGCCCAGTTCACCTCCAAATTTTGGAAAGCACTATGCGAGACGTTGGAAATCAAGTTATCTCTCTCCTCGGCATATCACCCACAGACCAATGGACAGACCGAACGTACAAACCAGACCTTGGAACAATATCTCCGATGTTACACATCATTTCTCCAGGACGATTGGCTAACTCTTTTACCACTGGCCGAATTTGCTTACAACAATGCTAGCCACTCGACTACTCAGCAATCCCCATTTTTTGCCAATTACGGCTTCCACCCGACCTTTTTACCTGACACAATTCCTGAGAGTTCGGTGCCAGCTACACAGGACATGTTGCACTTCCTTTCTGCAAACAATAAGATCTTACAAGAAGCGATCCTGAAGGCCCAGGAGGGCAGTAAGAAAGCCTTTGACAAAAGGAGAAGAGGGGAGCTTATGTTACACCCAGGGGACAAGGTCTGGTTGGCCACAACAAACCTTAAGATGATATGTCCATCGCGGAAATTGGGACCGAGATTTATGGGCCCATTCCAGGTAAAGAGGAAGGTTAACGAAGTGGCGTACGAGCTCGTACTCCCGGAATCCTTTAGAATACACCCGGTATTTCATGTATCGCTGTTGAAACCCGCGGCACCGGACCCATTCCCGAACCGGAGATCTAGGCCTCCTGACGCCATAAACGTTGATGGGGAGGAGGAGTTCGAAATTGAGACTATTCTAGACTGTAGGAAGAGGGGGGTCAGACTCAGTTTCTCATTAAGTGGAAAGGGTATGGTCCAGAGGAGAACTCATGGGAACCCTCCCAGAACATTCATGCCTCTAGATTGATTCGGGATTTTTTTGACAACCACCCACGCAAGAGAGAACTGTTGGGCATCCGGCGGCTGCCCGTAGGGGGGGGGCAATGTCAGGATCCGGGTGTTCTGCGGCATCGCGTCGGGCGGCGCATGCGCAGAACACCCACTCTCTCTACCCGGCGGGCGGTAGGACCTGGCCGCGCATGGCAGCGGCGGGGTTCGCGCATGCGCACTCGGGATCACGGACGCGCGCCTGGCACCAATGACAGCGGGAGGCGGGCTATTTAAACGCAGGAACAGGTATGTTAGTTGCCGTTTGGTCTTGTATCCTGTGTCCTGTATCCTGTTCCTGTGTTGCTGTATACTCCGTTGCCGACCTCTGCTTGTTCCTGATCCTGCTCTCTCCTGTTTGACCCCTGGCTTGCCTGACTACTCTTCTGTCTGATCCCTGGTACTGTATTTGCCCGCATCCTGCTGAACCTGGCTTGTGACCTGACCATTCTTAGCTCGCTCCTCTGTACCTCGCTGCCCGCATAATACCGACCGGCCTGTCTGACCACGCATACCGTATCCATCCATCCATCCATCCATCCGGTTTGGGTCAGACCTGTGTATCTGTCTGCCTCTTCCAAATAGATTCCGTTCCTGCACTCCCCTGTCAGTATTCTCTACCACCGCAGGACGCACTCGGGGGTCGCGACCTGGTTTCAGTCTGCACCAAGTCCATCCCCACCATCAGGGGCCCTGGTGAATAGCAGGCTGGGACTTAGACCCCGCGCCCTGGGAGCGTCCGTGCGGTGGGCTGCTAGAGACTCTGCCAGGCGGATTAACAGTGTGCACCCGTCTTCTGTCCCTAATGGACCTTTTTATGCAGAATGAGTGTGTCATAACGAGAGATTCTTAATAACTTGTATTGCATAGAAGGGAGGGGACGACACTCACATAATGTTTTTGATGGACAGGAACATATGTATGCTGATGTACATAATATTATAAGCTAATGATGTAATCTCAGCTATTTATATTTAAAGAATAATATAGCTTAAGAACATATCTTTTCAACATATCAATGTATAATCACTAATCTATATATGTATCAATATTAGAAACGTATACTAAAAACACACAGCTACTATTAAAATACATAATGTAATAGTAAATCTATAATGAGTCCTCCTAATACCCTTGACATTTTACTAGAGACTTCTAACCAGCTATACCTAAATATAGTCTTCAGCTGGTTTAGCTGGTCTCAGCTAACTCATTCATATTTACTGTCTCAGCTTAACTTATATATCTTTTGGTCTCAGCTATAGCTATTATCTCAGCTATTTTACTGAAGAATTAAATATCATCGGTTTTAGGCGACAATTCACACATATTAATATTAATTATGATTAATCATAAAAAAAACAAATATTTTGCAAGCTTGCCATCAATATAAGTGCCGAATCATAATTTTGATTTCTAACAAACATCCATATTCATCTGCCTGCCTTATAACCCAACTTGCTAGATCACACAAACTCTTGTAGATTTTAGGTTAGACAAAGACAATCAACAACAAGCAGTTCTGGGCTTTCTTGTTAGAAAGACAAGAAAGCCTAGCACTTTCTTATGTTAGAGGCATACTGCTCATTAAATGTACAGTAAATCTGTAAATATGTTTTTACCGAATTAATAAAATAATACAAATGACCAAAAATGTAAAGATGTAGATAAAAAGGTAAAATAAACTGAGCCAAAATCTTTATAGTTTATATATAAACAAATCTCTAGTTGGATTGTGACCATTTAGCTTCTGTGTCTGACAGATAGGTGTCTTATTATAAACTTGAACTCGGTGCAATCAGCAAATTTTACCTCTGAATTAGATTCATTATTTCAAAGTAGAAAAAAAACAACACAACCATAAAGTTTTAATTTGACATTGAAGTAAACAAAGTAATTTACTGATGTATTTATAAAGTCAAGTGGGTGGTAAAGAAAATTGCTGTCCTGTTTACCCTGGTAGACGACATACTTCAACAAAAATACTTATTGCAGCTTATTGCAGCTAAAATGTTGTGTCAAGATGACAACATTTTTAAAGACCTTAAAATAAGATACTGTAGATCAGATAAGATGCATTTACTGCTTTAAACAAAGGGGTTTAATAAGCACTTCTGTAAACGTATTTTTAGGACTATGCTGCTCATACACAAATGTAAGTATGACCGAGATTTACACCTGTGTTAATTTCTGAAAATGCAGAAGTACAGTAAGTAACTACATGGCATTCACCGAATGAAACTAACATTATTTAAAAGATAATTAAAAAAAATGGTGTTGCGCTCCCTAAATGGTATCTAAATAAACTAAATACAACCCATAAATATATACATTAATCCAATAATCTTATGCATATAGATATAAATAATAACATGTGATACTTAGATCAATAAACATACGTGTGTACACAAAAAACATCACATGATGACATAAATAAGTGAAAACTAAACATGTGTCCCCAAAAACGGGGAAAAAAAACGTGACTTCGGTCACAAGTGAAGTGATAGATCAGTGATGGCGAACCCGTGGCACACGTGCCACAGCCGGCACGCCGAGCCTTATCTGTGGGCACGCCAGGAGAATACCGTATTTTTCGCTCCATAAGACGCACTTTTTTTCCCCCAAAAAAGGGGGGGAAATGTCAGTGCGTCTTATGGAGCGAATATAGAGCGGCCGGTCCGGTATTTCCACCGCCGCCGTGTCAGAATACCGGGCCGGCCGCTCAGCTCTGCAGTGGGACCGTACCTGTCCCTCTATCCAGCGGCGCGCTGTCTTCCCGGCTTCTGTAGTGTGCGTGACAGCCGGGTCCCAAGTGCGCATGCGCAAGAAGCAGTGCTCTTTGTGAATGGTAAGGCGGTACCTGGGACACATGACAGATCCCAGAAGCCGCCGGACCAATCACAAAGCGCAGCGCTTCTCGCGCATGCGCACTGGGCATCCGGCTGTCCGACGAGCGCCCACACTACAGAAGCCGGGAAGACAGCGTGCGGCTGGATAAAGGAACAGGTAAGATAGAAAAAAAACTCTGCGGAAGTAAGAGCGGGTACCTGTCAAATTCAGGTACCCACTCCCCCTCCCTCCCCAAAGGTCAGCAGTCATCTGTACTGTCCGCAGTCTCTGGTCATCCCTGTACTGTCTGCAGTCTCTGGTCATCCCTGTGCTGTCTGCAGTCTCTGGTCATCCCTGTGCTGTCCGCAGTCTCTGGTGATCCCTGTGCTTTCCGCAGTCTCTGGTCATCTCCTGTACTGTCCGCAGTCTCTGGTCATCCCTGTACTGTCCGCAGTCTCTGGTCATCCCTGTACTGTGTCCGCAGTCTCTGGTCATCCCTGTACTGTCCGCAGTCTCTGGTCATCCCTGTACTGTCCGCAGTCTCTGGTCATCCCTGTACTGTGTCCGCAGTCTCTGGTCATCCCTGTACTGTGTCTGCAGTCTCTGGTCATCCCTGTACTGTGTCTGCAGTCTCTGGTCATCCCTGTACTGTGTCCGCAGTCTCTGGTCATCCCTGTACTGTGTCCGCAGTCTCTGGTCATCCCTGTACTGTCCGCAGTCTCTGGTCATCCCTGTACTGTTAATTAGTTTGCACTACTGTACGAGTTGTTTTTTCTAAACCAAAAGCTCGATATTCAGGTTTCATTGCAGTGTTGGCACTTTGAAAGAAATAAGTTGGTTTTGGGTTGCAGTTTGGGCACTCGGGCTCAAAAAGGTTCGCCATCACTGTGATAGATGAATGGCATAAATTGTGCCTCAATAGAAAGTGCAGTGTAAAAATAACTCACAACAAATGTGAATGCACTAAAGTGATAAGGTCAGGATAAAACCTGATAACAAAAAACTAATTAAAACCACATGACCTCCTAACACATCAATGTGTTAAATCAAAGTGATGAATGACAACCAATTGTGGTGTTATATACTCCCTAATTGGGATAAATAAGTGTGAACACAAAAAAAACTGTGTTACAACACCATAACAGATAGTGAAAGAAAAACTTTTAAAAGAAAACCGTGTATTGCTGAAAAATGTGCCACTATATCATTCATATATAATGGCGAAAAAGTCCCCTTGTGCAATCTTCAAATGAGTGAACCACATATATTGGTGATGACGGTGATATGAGTGAAAAATCGGGATCCTCCAACGGCTGGATTGCCCCTCACCTTATTGCAGCGACCCAAAGGGCCAATGAGCCTTCAGATTGCCAGGTATATTAATATGACCCATCCGCATCAATGGTTCAGGTAAAGCAGTAATAGTGGTATCCCCCTTTACATGCAGCATTGAGAATGACCCATCCAGATATCCAAGCTTCTCACAGTGACAGGATGCTAAACTCAGCCAACTCATATATGGATTGACAACAAGAAGAAACTCCCATAGTGTAATACTGTATGTTTAATACCACAAAAGTAAACCAGCATGTAGCACACTCCCATTTGCATGTTCTAAATCAAGCTTACAGAGCCTCATGTATATTGCTGGGTGTACTCTCTGGGTGTACACAGATGGCGCCTCCACCGGAAGTGACGTCACCACGTGGCCGACGCGTTGCATCACGTCTCACGTGACTTCTCCAGGAACAAACAAGGTGGTGGTTACTTTGGGAAGCATTGGCATAAACATTGTACACTGTCTGCTGACTGAACAATCCTTAGTAAATACTCAATTTCTTTAGTGCATTCAGGTGTCTGTGCAATTGTTTTCTTTGTGCATTATGTCTGAGCCCAGGATGTTAGAGGTGTCAGGTGGCTTGCAAGGTCAAGGCAATCTTTGGGGACCGGTGTCTTACAGCGACCCCAATGAGGGTAGTGCTACACTGTGATTAAATGGTCTGATATGAATTTTGGGGAACCTCATGCATTTTTTTGCATGTCCATACCAGATCCAAAGAGTCTGGCCCTCATGCCGTTCTTTTTTTTTTACATTCTTGTTGTAGGATGTATTACATCAAAAGTGACATATAAATATATATATATATATATATATATATATTACCCTTAAGAGTCTGGTATGTAGTTTGGAGGTTCCAAGCCATTTTTTTTACAAAGAAAAACAAGCTGACAGGGGCTGTCCTTTACTGGTATTTAAAATGCATTTCTTTCTTTGTAAATAGCAGTGTTGCTGTGGTAGGTTGCATACACCCTACAGATGTGCCATTTTATAGGTGGGATTACGCCACTCCCAAGGAAGGTTATTTATAGAAATTGAACATTTTTAATGTTTCACTTTAGGCATTAAATTCACTGCTCCTGGCCGAATAATATTTTGTAAATTATTTGTTTTTGGATTAGCACGTTTCCTAGGTCAGTGCCCAAACATTTTTGACAATCTCTAGCCTAATAGCAAAGCAAATGACTCATTTTATAGATTAAACTCCCATTGATTCTGAAGGTTTTAGATTGGGTATCTTAATTTACCTAATCATACCTAGTCTTAGTTGAACCCTGCTCAAACCGAACCCAGGTACATTTGACTCTTTTGGAAAATTGCACACATTTTGTGGTGCAACGTGATCATTTCAACTTCAGTGTTTTATAAGCATTTTCACTAAATTAATTTTCATATGAAAAAATTATTCTAGTTGAAATAAGTAATGTTTTATGTAAAACAGTTACTTAGACAACAATTGTACACTGTATTCCGATAACAATACTTTTGATTGCTAGTGGGGAATTAAATGTTTTGCTTCCAAAATGGAATATATGACATTTGGCATCGCAGACAACACTGGCTGCTTGAAATAAATATGTCACAAATACAGGCAATTCAGACTGGAAATGTTTATACAGCAGTGAATCTGACATTCACCAAACATTAACTGTAGGTGATTCTACCTGGTGCATGTGTTTTAAATGACAGTGATTGAATCACCATCAGTGAATATTTGTTGAAAGTCAAAACCACAGATTTTTTTATATATGCCCCTCACGTGTTTAAAAAAAGAACAATTAGAGATTCCCTTTATAGAAACTCAAAACAATAAGTTTATACAGAAATCTAGGTCCTTTTACTCTAACAGCTGAGTTTGGTTCTTCCTATCCTGCCATCCTATTGGTCACTGTAAATGTTTGCATAAAATTGTATGTGCCTCAATCTTTGCATCTACTATAAGCTTGATATGTGATTTCACTGCCTGTGAATTTTGCTTCATATGCTGCACCTTGACTTATCTAAGTTAATTTTAACTTCCCACTGTACATTAATTACAGAAGGAACTGTATATTAATTAAATCCTTCATGTAAATTATTTCATGTACAGTGCTGAAATATACGTGTTTATGATTTCCAAATATATAATGCTCTCTTCAGTACTTTGTACAACATATTCTACTACAAGGCAGACCTGTAGATTAATTATGAGTATCACTAAGTACAACTCACGCTAAAGGAGGAGAATAAAATTTAAGCCTACATATTCACCTCTATGCTACAACATTGGTGTGATGCTACAGCTGTCCACATTAGCTATAAGCCCGAAAACTGAGCGATCATATGACCGATCATTCGGTTCTTGGCATTCTGAAAGTGGAGAGTGGTGACTGTCATTCACCGCTTTCCTCTCTGTATCTCCAGTGCTCACTGGAGCACTGGGCTGGAGAGGGTCAGGTGCAGCTGCCTCCAGCTTTCAGCTGTGTACTGAGAGGCAGAGCCAGCTGTTAATCAAGCCGCAGGATGGATCTTGACAATATGGTAAGGATCCTTCCAAAACGTGGAGCAGCTTTGCTATGTCATTTGAGAACAGGCAATAGCCCACTTTCAGTTGACTCTGAGACAAGAAGGGTTGTGATGTACCTGGTGATGGAGCCCGAAATGCAGAGGAAGGCCTCTCTTACAGCTCTGGCTCAGGAGCCCTGGTAAAGTAACAGGGAGTGCCAGAACACAGAGTGGCACGAGTACCTAATAAGACTTCTGCTGATGGATATTGATGTGCATCTAGGTTCACAGGAGAAGTTAGCAGATAGCATGCTAGCAGAAGAGCAGGAGCTGGAGACATGCACGGCTTAGCTGGTTTAGGTGCAGGAAAAAACATAAAGGCAAGGTCAGACAGTCCAGGTGGGCAACTAGCAGGCAAAACAGGCATGAACAGCAGACAGAAAAGTAGTCAGGAGTCAGGCCAGGTGATTGGTAATTACAAGGTAGATGGGCAGAAGAAGAAGGCAAAAGTCCAAAGGCAAGCCAGGGGTCAGTACAGGCAGCGTTCAGGCAGAGTCTGGAGCGGATCAGGCCAGCAATAGGAGAGCAATACAGGAACAGATGTATGGATGCTTAGGAAACATAGTAGACCAAATGGCACTGACACAAGGAACTAGTGCAGTTCAAATAGCCCTCCTGGCACCAATATGCCCTCACACACATGCACCTGCTAAACAACCATGAGCGGGGCTTACAGGAATCCTGCGCCTGTGCAAAAATATGCGCATTCCCTGACAAGAGCAAAAGTAAATGCACTCCTTTAACTCCTATAACCCACAAGGGAAGTATGGCCAAACAAGCATGTGAATAGCCAGTTAAACTTTGCCAAAATTTTGGAAATGATAGTAATCTTTCAGTATGGTTGTATTGATTGTATTTTTCATGTTCATGTCTTTTTAGGTGTCCTGGAATGGCCATTTTGGACAAAACTGGTGGTTGTGGCTATTGGATTTACAGGAGGTTTTATATTTATGTACGTGCAGTGTCAAGTCTATATCCAGCTGTGGAGAAGACTAAAGGCTTACAATCGTGTAATATTTGTCCAGAACTGCCCTGACACTGCCAGAAAAGCTGAAACAAAGAGCTACATCAGTAATCAGATCAATGAACCTAAGGACTCTGTATGTATCCCAGTTTCACAGACATCTACGAATCTACAGTCATGTTCTGATGTAAGTGTACCTGGAGTAATGCCTGTTTGATGAGCGTAGCACTTTTCTTTAACTGTACTTCTCCAACAGATTTGCTGTAAGTGTTTCTGAGGCACAGCAGCTGAGTTATGGAAAAGTAGTAATCTGTTGCCTCAAGGAATACTGGCGTGATACAGAACTGAAAAATAAGAGTATCGCCTTGCTAAAATTGTCATTGATTTTATAGGAAAAGCACTAATGGAGAACATAGAGGAGAATGTAGTAAAGAAGGGTAATAAAAAAATGCATTTTTGTATTTCCACAGGGAGGAAAGTAAACTGATTTTATTAGTTGTGGGGGGACCTCCTTTTCAGTCTTGTTATTTGTTACTGTGTGAATGAGTTGAATATTTTATATTGAACAAAATGATGTCAAGAAGGCACAAATGGAAATCAAGAAGGCACACTCCGTAAAGGAACACTGGTAGTTTATTGTCTAATGCATATAATTAAAAGTCCTATTAAAAATGACAGTTATTAAATGCAGCATTTTTACCACTGAGATTCAGTCAGGCAAAAAAAAAAATCAGATTTTTAAATAATAATGAGCCAAGATTAAAGATGGGAGAATGTTAATAAAAAATATGTAAGACAAAAAGTAAATGTGTTTTGTTAAGCCAGCATTAGGAACCAAGGATGTGAAACTCTGCTATGAAGCCTCTGCTATGTGGGGAAAAAGTGGAAAACTGAATGGTAAGGAATGCAAACACTTATAAAAACAATTTTAAGAAGAGCTCACAATTCTAGTAAAGGGATGCTGTGTAAGGTCTAGGATTGTTATTTTAATCATCAAATTTAGTAAAGCAGGGAAAGTAGACCTTTTTTAACAGTATTGCAATGTATATTTTATTGTATTTGAAATAAAACCAAAGCAGGTTGTTCAAGCACTGAATTCATTTGTCTGTATTTTTCTCTTTTTCATATAGTTGAAGTAGAACTAAAGGTAAAACTCACTGAGACAATTTCCTTTAATTTCTGTCCCATAACCAAAACAGGAATTAAAAGGAAATCCCTCAAAATTGAGGGAATCCTTGTTTGTCACCAGGGTCACCAGAACTAATGTCCCCATTGGAAAATTTCCCCTCTATTACTGTTCAGGGGACAACCCAAAATGTGGGATTTCCTTTTCCTTTTAAGGAAAATGGTAACCATGACAAATGGGGGCAGAGGCAGCAATGAAAGTCTTGCAGATGTTCTAATCTCTATCCACAACTGAAAAATGCTTTACCTTTAGTTAGAGTTTAAACCGGTGCTTGGGAAAACATGATGGCTTCCACTGCTGACCTTTCTTGATGAAAATACTGGTCCCATGCAACTGGACTTTATTACTTTCTAAGGCATTGAGCTAAGAGGCATGCAGATTAGGTATTCTGTTTATTTCACCATCTGCATATTTGTTCTGGGGCAGTGACCTGGAGTGTCAAAGAAAGCTGACAACCAGCATATTTAGGTGGAGGTCAGAAATGGCAATCCTTGTATTTCTTTTGACACAGGTTTTCTTTAAAGCCCAACTTTGGACATAATTAATGGTTCTCAGGCAGTTTAAAAAAAAAAAGAAGACGCAACTCTGGCTGCAATACTCTCTTGTGTGTTAGTTTTAAGCTAGCCACCATTATCTAGATACCATAATTATTATTATTATTAGTATACAGGATTTACAGTACAGTTGCAATACAATTGAATACAGGAGAAATCAGAGGGCCCTGCTCGTTAGACCTTACAACCCTAAGCAACTTTTTGATCACAAAACACTATCATGGACAAACCATGCACTGCTAATTTAATCTTCAATTTTATGTATCAATCTGCATTAGCTGTCCACCTGCCCAGTCATCATTCAGACATCCACAACTGCACATAAAAATGCTTAAAGGCAAAAAACAGAGAAATTCTAGACTTTCAGTCTTTATCGAGGTTGAGTGCACTTGGATGGAGCCCTTGAAGGCAGTGCGGAAAGGTGCATTCTGAGCATATTTCTGGCACCGTGTTAAAAATACACTGACTTTCAATCTGCTTCAGGTGCCAATACATTGTTAATAGCACCCCAAACACAGTGCATTTGTGGGCACCAGATCACATGGTACCACAGTAGCATGCGATTTGGTGCGGCACATTTTTCAAAAGTAGTGCATGCACTACTTTTTGTAGGATCCGGCAAAGAGATGTATGAATAAGAGATAGTGACTATGCTGCTCAACTTGTCTTTACAATAAAGTTCACTCACATTCTGTTTAGGCTCTAAAAACTACAATAAGGCTATAAAACAAAAATCATTCATGTGAAGCCTATACCACCAAATAAATGCCTAAAAAAAGCAAGAACTGCTGCATACACGCAAATGTGTTTCTACATCAATTAAAAACAAAAATATATATGTGAATCAGTGTTTTGCTGCTCTTAAAAAAAAAAATATATATATATATACACAGTTGTGTTCAAAATAAAAGCAGTCAGACATCACTAACCTGATCAATCACTGTTTTTGGTAGAAATGATATTTCCACATGGCAAATAATTTACTAGCAGGTGTAGTAGAGTAATAAAAATCCAACAGACTAAACAGTCATGACATGCATGCTGCTGATTCTGTGTAATTGAATCATTAATTGAAAGGGGCATGTTCAAAATAATAGCAGTGCGGAGTTCTATTAGTGAGGTCATTCATTCTTTGAAAAACAGGTGGCAATTATTGCCCTTATTTAAGGAAGGAAGGCAGCAAATGTTGTACATGCAGGTTACAGTGCATTTCTCTCTGAAATCCTGAGGAAAATGGGTCGTTCCAGACATTGTTCAGAAGAACAGCGTACCTTGATTAAAAAGTTGATTGGAGAGGAGAAAACATATAAAGAAGTGCAGAAAATGATAGGCTGCTCAGCTAAAATGATCGCAAATGCTTTAAAATGGCAACCAAAACCTGAAAGACGTGGAAGAAAGCGAAAAACTACCATTCGAATGGATAGAAGAATAGCCAAAATGGCAAGGACTCAGCCAACAATCAGCTCCAGGAAGATCAAAGAAGGTCTAAAGTTACCTGTGAGTACTGTTACAATTAGAAGACGCCTGTGTGAAGCCAAGCTATCTGCAAGAAGCCCCCGCAAAGTCCCACTGTTGAAAAAAAGACATGTGCTGAAGAGGTTACAATTTGCCAAAGAGCAGATTGACTGGCCTAAAGAGAAATGGCGCAACATTTTGTGGACTGATGAAAGTAAGATTGTTCTTTTTGGGTCTAGTGGCCGGAGACAGTTTGTCAGACGACCCCCAAACACTGAATTCAAGCCACAGTACACTGTGAAGACAGTGAAGCATGGTTGCGCAAGCATCATGATATGGGGATGTTTCTCATACTACGGTGTTGAGCCTATTTATCGCATACCAGGGATCATGGATCAGTTTGAATACATCAGAATACTTGAAGAGGTCATGCTGCCTTATGCTGAAGAGGAAATGCCTTTGAAATGGGTGTTCCAACAAGACAACAACCCCAAACACACCAGTAAACGTGCAACATCTTGGTTCCAGACCAACATGATTGACGTTATGGAGTGGCCAGCCCAATCCCCGGATCTTAATCCAATAGAAAACTTGTGGGGTGACATCAAAAATGCAGTTTCTGAGGCAAAACCAAGAAATAGAGAAGTACTGTGGAATGTAGTCCAATCATCCTGGGCTGGAATACCTGTTCACAGGTGCCAGAAGTTCGTTGACTCCATGCAACAAAGATGTACAGCAGTTCTCAGAAACAGTGCTTATACAACTAAATATTAATTAAGTGATTCAAAGGGAAGCAAAATCTTCAAACATTTTTCAGTTTATATAGTGAATGTTTGAGTTTTTAAAGAAGAATACAAACACTGCTATTTTTTTGAACAGTCTAATATTCACTTTTCTTCAATTTTTTTAGAGGAACAACACAAATTAGAGATATTTTTCTTCATGTTTTAATTTGGAATAGAATGTGTAGTGTTCCCAATGCATCTGTGTGTATGGAAATCAAAGCTATTAAAAGGATTTTGAGCTTTATTCACTTTTTTCAACACACTGCTATTATTTTGAACACAACTGTATATATATATCTATATATATATAGATATATAGAAAAGAAAATATAAACGAGCGCTGGGTAAATGAATATATATATTATATAGTAAAGAGCTGCTTGCATAAAAGGTAAAACCTCTAAAACCTCCTTATAAAATATATACACATAAAATATGCAGCGCTAAAAGAATCGATGATACAAAATGAATATTAAAGCGTACATAATAAACGTGTGCAAATGAGCAAAGTTATTTAGCACTGAAACCAATGATGTGAGTCAATATGGTATGGCATACAAAAAAAGGTGCATATAGTGACATTGGTGACAAAGTCAATCTATTCGGTGGTATTGTGAAATGGTGAAACAATCCGTGAGTTCTGTGGCTTAGAGAATAAATGTTGATTGCACTAACCAGATAGCGCAATCTTTTGTGCATTGGAGTAAAAAAGACCTACTCCTGGTCATCTGGATCTGGAGCACTGCAACATGAAAGGTCATCAGGCCAGCAGCATCCAGGTGATATGCGTCCAAGGGGGATAGCCCATCTCCAGGTATTCAGTCATCAGCCACCAGGGGGATCTTACATGCTCTCATGTGTCAGGAATCACCTTGGGGGGGGGGGCTCGCAGAACAAACAAGCCCAGAAGAGAGGTATCCAATAGTGTAGTATTTTATTTAAGAGTGTAATATAAAAAGCAGGTAAATAAACTTACATTTAAAATTTCCAAGATGGCCACCGGGCATTTATAGGGTCCGTGCGGGCTGTGGTCACTGTGTGGAGGCACCTCACTAGATTTGAATAAATATAGTACAAAATAAGAGTGCATAAAATGTATAACAAAAGTCCCAAAGTCCAATAAATATGTGATTCCAATGTAGTATCTTGATAGTGCTCAAAAACACCCAAGAATAGGGGACAGTGCTCCACCACCTTCTAGAATGAATGTTCATCACAAACTTAGACCCATAAAATAAATATAGGTCACAAGCACTTGAAGATATCCATGTGGTTACTCTCTCCAAATGGGCATATTCATGTTTCCAGAGAATGAACATGCAGTCGTAAAACACTATCTGTCTACCAAAAGTGCATAAGGATCCTGTCAAACCCCCGGGACGCCCTATAGTCAGTGGCATCGACTCTCTTTGCTCCCGCGTGGGGGAGTACATAGATTATTTTCTCCAACCCCTAGTTGGCAGCACACCTTCGTATCTAAAAGATACAAAGCAAGCCCTAAGGGACATTAAGAGCATTACACTTGGTAATCCCACATATCTTGTAACAGCGGATGTAGAAGCCTTATAAAGTAACATTAAACATACTGATGGCCATGCAGCTGTTGAGTTCTATTTAGATAGAGCCGACAACATCCCTCTAGCACAAAAGCACTTTATACTCGAGCTACTTGATTTTTCTATGAGTCATAATTACTTTTGGTTCGATAACAAATACTATCTGCAAAGGACCGGAGTTGCTATGGGTGCGAAGTTCGCACCCAGTCTAGCCAACTTATTTATGGCAAGATGGGAGGAAGACCTGATTTATTCTCGAGATTGGCCCCAATTAATTTTTTACCGCAGATACATAGATGATATCTTGCTTTTATGGGAGGGAGACGAGTTCACACTAATAAATTTTTTTACCACCTTGAATTATAATGATTTAAACATCAAGTTATCTTTTCAGTATGATTATTTTACTATTAATTTTTTAGATCTTACACTTTTTAATACTGGCAACACTATTTCAACAAAGAGTTATTTTAAACCAACAGATAGAAACAGTTTCATTCCTAAAGACAGCTGCCATTTACCTAGATGGCTAGCCAATATACCGAGAGGACAATTCTTACGTATACACAGGAACTGTACTAATCGTGAAGACTTTATCATACAATCCAACATTCTTAAGAATAGATTTGTAGAGAAAGGGTACAATTCCACTTTATTGGATAATGAAATTAATGAAATTACCAATATGGATAGGAATGACCTTTTAACTATTAAACCAAAAGTCCAAGTCGAAAGAGTTTGTCCTTTTATCACTAACTTTTCAACACAATACAGAGACATTGCCAAAATTATCAAGAAAAATTGGTCCATACTCAAAAATAATCCAGTCTTAGGTAAGACATTACCTGAGTTACCAGAAATCACTTACCGGAGAGCACCAACACTCAGGAACAAACTAGCACCCAATATAATTAACCCTCCCAAACAACCCAGTTTTTTCTTCAACCGCAGTGGTTTTTACCCCTGTAATAGATGCATGTTATGTGTTCACAATGGCATACACAAAAGTACTGTAAAGTCATTTAGATCGAACACCACAGGCAAAACGTTCGACATTGAAAATACTATCACATGCAATACTACGCATGTGGTCTACCTCTTAGAGTGCTCCTGCGGGAAGCAATACGTAGGGAGAACAACCCGTAGGCTAAGAGACAGGTTGCGTGAACACCTGAAAAACATCACAAAGGGGTTTAAAGAACACTCTGTATCCATGCATTTCAGACAACATCACCACAGCAACCCCCATTGCCTGAAATTCACGGGAATTGATGTTATCAGAAAACAATGGAGAGGCACATACAGCAAAAGAGCTGTATCTAAATTTGAAACAAAATGGATATATTTATTACAAACGCTGTCACCATCTGGCCTGAATATCGATCTCGATATTAATTGCTTCTTTGACACCAGTTAATAACATCTCATAATCCCACAGTCCCTAATGGGGTTTATCTTTCTCCGTTTTTATACTCATCATTATCTTTCTCTATTATTATGCTTTTAACTCCACGTGGGAGTGCATTTTATACGTTTATACTTTTATTCTTTTGTGATCCATCGTTTGTATTTATAGTTCTTATTATTACTGTTATTCACACAATACATCTATATCCAATTATGTTACTACCTAACACCCACCGGGCAATACTGGCCTTTGGGTTGTTTTTTAAGTATCAAGATACAAAATATTACCCTCTTACCCTTTTCTACATATGGTTTCATGGATAAGATATGGAACACCATTATCGTAACCTTTTATAATTTTATTACATATATGTGTTCTTATTGTTTTAACCTATTATTCATCCAGTCATCACGAGGTTAATATTCTTTTCCTTAAAACTTTTTTATCACTAAACCTATAGTATGTTAGAGGTTTTACTTCACATATGTATTGTGGCTCTATATGGAGAGATTCTTATCCCATATTGTTTGTTCCACATTTGGCCACCAGGTGGGGATAGTGCTGTGGCTTCCATTACATCTCTATATAGAGATTCAGATCCGGTTATAATCCTATTATTTATGACCCCAGTCTTATGACTCCATTGCACCACCCCAGTAAGCATTGAGAGTCGGCCACATGCCTCGACAAACCATCGGACACTTCAAAGCACTCCCCTGTGTCCTGTGTACATTCTTTACTATTGTGCTGCTTTAGTCCACAGCAAAATGGCCGCCGGAGGTCTTACTGAGCATGCGCGACTGCTATTTGTCCTCTAGACATTATAGCCAAAAACATGGCCGCCACACGCGCTAGTGCGCATGCGCGGGCGGTACGCGCTAGTGCGCATGCGCGGGAAGCCCGCGATGCCGCAGAATTATCAAATGGATTCATTAGGCCTCTGCCTATTTAAGGACACACTTGGGACAGGGTTCTCTCCCTTTGAAAATGTGTTATTACACGAAACGCGTTAGGTAGATACCCTTTCTCATGGATTGCTAACTACTTTACCTACCAACTACCTCAGATGTAAGTGCTGGCTCTGTTTTTTACCTGTACCTTGATGTTACTCTAATATTATCATTAAACATACTACACTATTGGAGTTCTTTTCTCTCTGGGCTCATTTATCTGGCACCAAGAGTCCTCATCCTGAAGGATCCTTTTCCTGGTTTCCATCTGCGTGTATGATTCCCCTGAGGGCTATAAAAGGTACTGCTGGACACGGTTAACCTGAGACGTGGAATCCTGCTTTGGATAGATGACAGCTGGTGAAGTACCTCCACCTGATGATCACATCCGCATGCTGAGTTCCCACCCCCAGAGTACCTAGGAGTAGGTCTTATTTACTCCAACGCACATTTATCTGTGCCATCTGGTTAGTGCATAGTATGCTCATTGTTTCCAGCCACAGCAGTCACGAAAGTTATCCGCTGTTTTTGTGTCACCGCAGTCCCATTAATCTGCACGAACTATATCCTATCAGTTTATGACATTATGGGATACTATCCAATCGGTGCATAGTATGCTCGTTGCTTCTAGCCATAGAAGTTATGAATATTACTGTTCATTTATAGTCATTTCACTCCGCATGAACTATATTCAATAAGCTTTGTTGCTATTAATATTATTCAATACCACAGTCACAACAGTCACGAAAGTGTATCATTGCTCACTGTGTCACAGCAGTCACATTTATCCATTTAGCATGTATTATACCTAGAGATGAGCGAATTTCTCAAAAATTCGATTCGGCTGATTCGGCGAATTCCAGTGTGAAATTCGATTCGATGCGAATTTCTTCGCTACGAAGATGACTTATAAAAAGGGTTTCTAGGCTTCAGAGAGCCTTTAAATTAGTGCAGAACACTGTACCTTTAATTTAAATGCCCTTGGAGATGAGGAAAGAGAAGGAGAAGGAGAAGGATGAGAAGAAGGAGAAGGATGAGAAGAAGGAGAAGGAGAAGGATGAGAAGAAGGAGAAGGAGAAGGATGAGAAGGAGAAGGATGAGAAGAAGGAGAAGGAGAAGGATGAGAAGAAGGAGAAGGATGAGGAGAAGAAGGATGAGAAGAAGGAGAAGGAGAAGGATGAGAAGAAGGAGAAGGATGAGAAGAAAGAGAAGGATGAGAAGGAGAAGGATGAGAAGAAGGAGAAGGAGAAGGATGAGAAGAAGGAGAAGGAGAAGGATGAGAAGAAGGAGAAGGAGAAGGATGAGGAGAAGAAGGATGAGAAGAAGGAGAAGGATGAGAAGAAGGAGAAGGAGAAGGATGAGAAGAAGGAGAAGGAGAAGGATGAGAAGAAGGAGAAGGAGAAGGATGAGAAGAAGGAGAAGGATGAGAAGAAGGATGAGAAGAAGGAGAAGGATGAGAAGAAGGAGAAGGAGAAGGATGAGAAGAAGGAGAAGGATGAGAAGAAGGAGAAGGATGAGAAGAAGGATGAGAAGGATGAGAAGAAGGAGAAGGATGAGAAGGAGAAGGATGAGAAGAAGGAGAAGGAGAAGCAGAAGGAGAAGGATGAGAAGAAGGAAAAGGAGAAGGATGAGAAGATGGAGAAGGAGAAGGATGAGAAGAAGGAGAAGGAGAAGGATGAGAAGAAGGAGAAGGAGAAGGATGAGAAGAAGGAGAAGGAGAAGGATGAGAAGAAGGAGAAGGATGAGAAGAAGGATGAGAAGAAGGAGAAGGATGAGAAGAAGGAGAAGGATGAGAAGAAGAAGGAGAAGGATGAGAAGAAGGAGAAGGATGAGAAGAAGGAGAAGGATGAGAAGAAGGAGAAGGAGAAGGATGAGAAGAAGGAGAAGGATGAGAAGAAGGAGAAGGATGAGAAGAAGGAGAAGGATGAGAAGAAGGAGAAGGAGAAGGATGAGAAGAAGGAGAAGGAGAAGGATGAGGAGAAGGAGAAGGATGAGAAGAAGGAGAAGGATGAGAAGAAGGAGAAGGAGAAAGATGAGAAGAAGGAGAAGGAGAAGGATGAGGAGAAGGAGAAGGATGAGAAGAAGGAGAAGGATGAGAAGAAGGAGAAGGAGAAGGATGAGAAGAAGGAGAAGGATGAGAAGAAGGAGAAGGAGAAGGATGAGAAGATGGAGAAGGAGAAGGATGAGAAGAAGGAGAAGGAGAAGGATGAGAAGAAGGAGAAGGAGAAGGATGAGAAGAAGGAGAAGGATGAGGAGAAGGAGAAGGATGAGAAGAAGGAGAAGGATGAGAAGAAGGAGAAGGATGAGAAGAAGGAGAAGGATGAGAAGAAGGAGAAGGAGAAGGATGAGAAGAAGGAGAAGGATGAGAAGAAGGAGAAGGATGAGAAGAAGGAGAAGGAGAAGCAGAAGGAGAAGGATGAGAAGAAGGAAAAGGAGAAGGATGAGAAGATGGAGAAGGAGAAGGATGAGAAGAAGGAGAAGGAGAAGGATGAGAAGAAGGAGAAGGATGAGAAGATGGAGAAGGAGAAGGATGAGAAGAAGGAGAAGGATGAGAAGAAGGAGAAGGAGAAGGATGAGAAGAAGGAGAAGGAGAAGGATGAGAAGAAGGAGAAGGATGAGAAGAAGGATGAGAAGAAGGAGAAGGATGAGAAGAAGGAGAAGGAGAAGGATGAGAAGAAGGAGAAGGATGAGAAGAAGGAGAAGGATGAGAAGAAGGATGAGAAGAAGGATGAGAAGAAGGAGAAGGATGAGAAGAAGGACAGTTCTGTGACAGTTTCTGTCTATTTCTGACAGTTCTGGGACATTCACTCCATACAGCTGTTTCAACCGCTGTATGGAGGGAATGTCATGGAACTGTCAGAAATAGACTATTAATGACAGTTCTGGGACTGTCCTTCCATACAGCGGTTGAAACATTGTATGTATTTGTTTCCATAAATGACATTCTGCAAATACACTTAGAGGAGCGCTGCAGATACACTTTTTGCCGGCTTGGAATTAATCTTATTTTCATCCTACTTCTTCTTCTTCATCCTCATCCTCATAAGAAGAAAAAGAAGAAGTAGGATGAAAATAAGAATAATTCCAAGCCGGCAAAAAGTGTATCTGCAGCGCTCCTCTAAGTGTATCTGCAGAATGTCATTTATGGAAAAAAATAGATACAATGTTTCAACCGCTGTATGGAGTGAATGTCCCAGAACTGTCATAAATAGTCTATTTCTGACAGTTCTGGGACATTCACTCCATACAGCTGTTTCAACCGCTGTATGGAGGGAATGTCATAGAACTGTCAGAAATAGACTATTAATGACAGTTCTGGGACTGTCCTTCCATACAGCGGTTGAAACATTGTATCTATTTGTTTCCATAAATGGATCCATTTATGGAAACAAATAGATACAATGTTTCAACCGCTGTATGGAAGGACAGTCCCAGAACTGTCATTAATAGTCTATTTCTGACAGTTCTATGACATTCCCTCCATACAGCGGTTGAAACAGCTGTATGGAGTGAATGTCCCAGAACTGTCAGAAATAGACTATTTATGACAGTTCTGGGACATTCCCTCCATACAGTGGTTTCCGGCAAAAAGTGTATGTGCAGAGTTCCTCTATTCTGCAGATACACTTAGAGGAGCTCTGCAGATACACTTAGAGGAGCTCTGCACATACACTTTTTGCCGGCTTGGAATTATTCTTATTTTCATCCTACTTCTTCTTCTTCTTCTTCTTCATCCTCATCCTCATCCTCTTCTTCTTCTTCTGAGGATGAGGATGAGGATGAAGAAGAAGAAGAAGAAGAAGAAGTAGGATGAAAATAAGATTAATTCCAAGCCGGCAAAAAGTGTATGTGCAGAGCTCCTCTAAGTGTATCTGCAGAGCTCCTCTAAGTGTATCTGCAGAATAGAGGAACTCTGCACATACACTTTTTGCCGGCTTGCAATTATTCTTATTTTCATCCTACTTCTTCTTCTTCTTCTTCTTCTTCTTCTTCATCCTCTTCTTCTTCTTCTGAGGATGAGGATAAAGAAGAAGAAGAAGAAGAAGAAGAAGAAGTAGGATGAAAATAAGATTAATTCCAAACAGGCAAAAAGTATATGTGCAGAGCTCCTCTAAGTGTATCTGCAGAGCTCCTCTAAGTGTATCTGCAGAATAGAGGAACTCTGCACATACACTTTTTGCCGGCTTGGAATTATTCTTATTTTCATCCTACTTCTTCTTCTTCTTCTTCATCCTCATCCTCATCCTCAGAAGAAGAGGATGAGGATGAGGATGAAGAAGAAGAAGAAGAAGAAGAAGAAGAAGAAGTAGGATGAAAAGAAGAATAATTCCAAGCCGGCAAAAAGTGTATGTGCAGAGTTCCTCTATTTCTGACAGTTCTCTCACAGCTTCTTCACATGTACAGCGGTTGAAACATCTGTATCCTAAATGGAAACTAATAGATACAAATTGTATCTATTAGTTTCCATTTAGGATACAGATGTTTCAACCGCTGTACATGTGAAGAAGCTGTGAGAGAACTGTCAGAAATAGAGGAACTCTGCACATACACTTTTTGCCGGCTTGGAATTATTCTTCTTTTCATCCTACTTCTTCTTCTTCTTCTTCATCCTCATCCTCATCCTCTTCTTCTGAGGATGAAGATGAAGAAGAAGAAGAAGTAGGATGAAAAGAAGAATAATTCCAAGCCGGCAAAAAGTGTATGTGCAGAGTTCCTCTATTTCTGACAGTTCTCTCACAGCTTCTTCACATGTACAGTGGTTGAAACATCTGTATCCTAAATGTAAACTAATAGATACAATGTTTCAACCGCTAAACATGTGTTCCTTCTGTCAGAGAACTGTCAGAAATAGCGGAGCTCACTGCAGGGACACTTTTGCCGGCTGATCGGGAAATGTTCGATTTGCGCACCCGAAGTAGGCAAAATTTCGGTTTCGCCGCGAATCGAATATTTCCTGAAATTCGACTTGAATTCCGGTTCGCCTGGTTCGATTCGCTCATCTCTAATTATACCTATTAAGTTCTAATACTGTGAGATACTATCTGCACACTGTAACTAATACTGAGCGCCGCATTTGTACTTTTATCTTTGGCATTACTTGGAGGATCTGAGGTTGTTTCCTCTTCCATGCTGGCTGCTCCCACCTGTATTTTGCCTGTTGTCACCCAGCGCTCATATATTTTTTACTATTTACAATAGTCGTAAAACACTTGTCCATATGAAGAATATCTTCCCGAAGCTTTAGAGTTAATCTTTCTGGACTGTTGACAGTACAATGCTGCCACATCCTCGGGACACAGAACCTAGAAACAGAGCACTATGGAACACTGCTGCCCCTTAGAGCATTAAAAATTAAGTTTGTATAGTGATAATTTAGTCATAGCATCCTACCCTTGGATGATTATTTTGTGCACTAATGGGACTAAACCAAATGCAGAGCACAAACAGGTTGGCAAAGTCCATTATTTTTGTCCCACAAAAGCTTCCTCAGTGTTGTTACACAATGTCAACAAAAAGATATATTTGGAGCATTTAAATGATTTATAATTTGTTTTGAAGGTATTAATGAAATCATTAACACTGAAAGTGTTCCTAGTAAGTGAATTTGTACAGCCCAAATGCTTCCCCACCAGCTTATCTTATCAGTGGAATCCAGTAATATTTGGTGAGTACAGTGAGTACAAACAGTATATGCAAATTACTGTGTAACACTAACATACACTGCTCAAAAAAAATAAAGGAACGCTTTGAAAACACATCAGATCTCAATGGGGGAAAATATCATGCTGGATATCTATACAGATATGGACTGGGTAATGTGTTAGGAAAGCAAGGATGCTCCATCGTTTGATGGAAATGAAAATTATTAACCTACAGAGGGCTGAATTCAAAGACACCCCAAACATCAAAGTGAAAAAATGATGCAGCCGGCTAGTCCATTTCGCTGAAATTTCATTGCAGCAATTCAAAATGGTACTCAGTAGTTTGTATGGTCCCCACGTGCTTGTATGCATACCTGACAACATTGGGGCATGCTTCTAATGAGATGAAGGATGGTGTCCTGGGGTATTTCTTCCCAGATCTGGACCAGGGCATCACTGAGCTCCTAGACAGTCTGAAGTGCAATCTATCGATGTAGGATGGACTGAAACATGATATCCTGTTCTATTGGATTTAGGTCAGGCAAACGTGGGGGCCATTCAAAGATATTAATTCCTTCATCCTCCAGGAACTGCCTGCATTCTCTTGCCACATGAGGCTGGGCATTGTCGTGCACCAGGAGGAATCCAGGACCCACTGGACCAGCATAGGGTCTGACAATGGGTCCAGGGATTTCATCCCTATACCCAATGGTAGTCAGGGTGCCATTGTCTAGCCTGTAGAGGTCTATGCATCCCTCCATGGATATGCCACGCCAGACCATCACTGACCCACCACCAAAATGAAAAATGATGTTTCAGGCAGCATAACGTTCTCCACGGCTTCTCCAGACAGTTTCATGTCTGTCACATGTGCTCAGGGTGAACCTGCTCTCATCTGTGAAAAGCACAGGGTGCCAGTGGTGGACCTGCCAATTCTGCTCTAAGGTGCAGGGCAGTGAACACAGGGCCCATTAGAGGACATGGGGCCCTCAGACCTCCCTCATGAAGTCTGCTTCTGATGTTTGGTCAGAGACATTCACACCAGTGGCCTGCTGGAGGTCATTTTGTAGGGCTCTGATAGTGTTCATGCTGTTCCTCCTTGCACAAATGAGCAGTTACCAGTCCTACTGATGGGTTAAGGACCTTTTACGGCCCTGTCCAGCTCTCCTGGAGTAACTGCTTGTCTCCTGGAATCTCCTCCATGCTCTTGAGACTGTTCTGGGAGACACAGCAAACCTTATGGCAATGGCACGTATTGATGTGCCATCCTGGAGGAGTTGGACTGTCTATGCAATGTCTGTAGGGTTCAGGTATCGTCTCATGCTACCAGTAGTGACACTGACCCTAGCTAAATGCAAAACTAGTGAAAAACAGTCAGAAAAGATGAATAGGGAACAAAATGTCAGTGGTCTCCACCTGTAAAGCCATTCCTGTTTTGGGGGTCATCTCATTGTTGCCCATCTAGGGCACCTGTTGTTAATTTCATTAACACCAAAGCAACTGAAACTGATTAACAGCCCCCTCTGCTACTTAACTGACCAGATCAATATCTCAGGAGTTTAATTGACTGGATGCTATGCTCTGATTAATAAGTGTTCCTTTATTTTTTTTGACCAGTATACATTGAAATGTGCCTGGATTTTCACCTTTCAAAAACTGAAATTACAAATAGATTTGTTTTCCATTTCAACAGATGAGTGATTGAAGAATTTATGAATTTAGCTTGACTGTGCAAGCAAAGAAATAGGCATTGCCTTTGAAAAAGGGGCATTAAAAAAGCTAATGAAAGAAAGAATTGAGCAGCAATATATTATGAACAGATTATACATGCGTGTACTGTGTACCATTTTTATTATCAGTTTTCATATTTAAAAATCAGTCCCTTATGTCCATGCCACAACACACACACACAAATTCTAGGGCCAGTTACCTATGCTTATGATTTTAGATTGAGCAGGTGAACCAAATCACCCAAGTGAAACCCTATATAAAGAAGGTTAATGTAAACAAATTCTATAGGAATGGACTCCCTGTTGAATTAAACCCAGGAATCCTACGTTGCAAGGCAGGACTGCTTAACACTGTTCTACATTTGTGAATGCACACAATTTGAATATTGTGAAGTGTTATCACGTATTTACATAAGACTGACATCAAAACATTGTGAATACTGAAAATGAGGAGTTAAACATGTTCTAGAAATTGTTTTTGCTGATACCGAAGAAGGGTAGCCATCTGCTACATACATATTTAGGTCTCCCATGTGTCTTGGCTTCCGCTGAAAAGTCATGTTTGTTTCTTTTCATGTACTAAACAAATATGACCATGTAATTTAGTGTCCTAGTTTTAATGACGGGAGTCAAATCTACTTTATAATTTATTTTGACTACATGGTATAGATTTTATGGAAAGTGTTGAATTATGTTCATTGTAGACCATTTACATTGAGGTTAAACATCTGTAAAATTTAAAGTTATTGCTATTTATAGATAATTCCTGCTACCTTTTAAACTGTGTGCCTGGCTTGTAGAAGAAACAACAATTGACACAATGGGGTTGATTTACTAAAACTGGATAGTGCAAAATCTGGTGCGGCTGTGCATGGTAACCAATCAGCTTCTAAATCCAGCTTTTTCAATTAACCTTTGACAACAAAACCTCAAAGTGGATTGGTTTCTATGTAGAGCTGCATCAGATTTTAAACTCTCCAGTTTTAGTAAATAACCCCCAGAGGGTCACTTTAACTACCCGCCGACTGCAGATAGCCGAATGACGGCTTCACTGCGGCCGGCCAGTTCTAAGTGGACGTCATATGACGTCCCCCCAGAACGCGCTCTCCTGCGCGCCCCAAGGGGCGCGCACCCGGCGATCTCCGTGATCGCTGTGTCCTACTGTGTGCATAAGATATGATTGTTTATCGTGGACCTAGATTTGAATAAAAAAAAAAAAGCCGAACAAGAATTGTACAGCCAAACTGGGGAATTTTTTTAGGCACAGTGAGAGACCAAATTATCATGTTGAAACGTAACAATTTTATTAAACATTAAAATAGTCACAAACAAAATAAAACAAAAAATACAGGACCTCCTAACAGAGAGGGGAGAATAGTTCCTGACATAGCCCTCTACATCTTTAGTGATACATATCACCTAGTAGAAAAGTTCTTCTAAAAGAGTATAACTCTACGATGAGAAATGGCTTCTTCAGGACCGTGACTTGTACGTAAAGGGAAGCACTACATATACTACTATATATAAAATACACAAAAAAAAGGTATGTACACGATCATTGTCGGACTTACATTAGGAAGTGATAGCCAGTGATAGCTAGCCTTGGGGGCAGACATAGGAGACTCAAATGTGGTCTACCTAGGCCAGCCTTTCTCAACCAGGGTGCCCAGACACCCTGGGGTACCTTGGAGTTTCTTCAACGGTGCCTTGGCAAAATGTCTAAACATTGCTCAAAAGTTGCATACAAGCCTACCTTTTAGTTACAAAAAGCCACAGATTTTCATTGTACACCATTACAACCTTCTAGTTGCTGGCTTTCTGACAACCAATAACATCATCAGTTGATAAGGAGGATGTCAACTGCCTGCACAGCATCCTAGTTTGACCCTCCCCTGTCCCTCTCCATCAGTGCTGGGGTCACATTTAGCTCAGTTATGGAGAAAAACTGATGGAGAAGAGAAACACTGGAATACTAGTCAGCACAAGTGTGCAAAAGTGTAGTTACTTTGGAAGAATAAATCACCTCTAATGTTGGGTGTCCTACATGTGTGGATGTTGCTACGTTATATAAAACTTTTCACATTTAGAATGGGATGCCCTTTTAAAATTATGGACAGTCTTGAGGCACCCCATTTTAGAATGGGGTGCCTCAAGACTGTCCATAATTTTAAAGGGTGCCTCAGGATTGTCTATAATTTTAAAGGGTGCCTTGACTGAAAAAAGGTTGAGAAACAATGACCTAGGCAACAAACCAGGGAGCCTGTTGACATATATCTAGAATCCTAAAAAGGGAAGCACATTATAACACCAGCAAACAATATAAGTATATTATAGGTACAGATCTACTTATTACCAAATATTTGAGCCAAATATATAAACTGGTACTCACAATGATCATAAATTGTTTTCATATATAGCTGGAATAATATGAATTCAAAATGTGGAAGCTAGTGGCAATTTGTAACCAAAGAATTTGTAGTGGCAGAGATGTAACCAAAGGAGCATTGTTAGGCCTAGAAATAACACACTGTATATTAGATATACGCTAAACAGAAATTAAAGCCATATTTTATGTGTAGAAAAGGCAAACTTACTGGTGTGGCCAAGCAACAACAGAGGAGTGGCCTGACTAATAAACAATATATGCTCCAGTACATGATCATGATCTCTTGAACTAGACAATCAACACCCCACCAAACAGGGGCCCAACACATACAATAGTACAATTTAAAGATAGATGCCACCTATAGTACCACAAACAGAACAATACTCTCAGGAGATATTTTAACAGCTTGTGAGATGCAATAAAATTTGGTTTGAAAGAAAATTTTATATATGATAGGGGACATGTAGAAATGTTAATGATGTCTAAGCAGTACCCTGAAAAATGTAAATTTCTTACTGAGAAAGAGCTGTGTACTTCCTGTGCCTAGGCACCTCTAGGCCTACATCCTCATGGGCCTGTATATCTGCAGTGTTAAATCTTCTAAAGCACTGTGCTGCTGACTGACTGCTAGGCCCATGAGATTGGAGTGAGATTCGGTGATATCACTACCGTGCTCTCTGTTCTACTTGCTGGAAAGGAAGCTGTACCTGAGGACCTGCAGTGCAGTATAGGGATTGCCCTGCTTCTCCTTCAAGCATTCTGGGTTTCTGTGATTTCTGAATCTCTTTTCTGCAGCTGCTGCTTGATTATTTCTCAATTAGACATACAACCACCAGACAGGACAATGCAAAGCCCTGACAGTTTTACATAGAGACACAATGTGGAACAAGGCATGGTAAGTCAATAACGGCGAAAACATCAGGTGCAGGGAGACTACAGGCAAAACTTGTGACTAATCATTTGCATTCTGCTTGCCTTTTTTGGACACACTTCAGGTCTTCTTTAATTTCACTTTCAGTAGATTAAAATTGAAAAATCTCAAAATACAGACAATAAATAAAAGAGTGTGCATATCGGAGTAATGCACAATGAGCTATCAAAACAATATCAATAGGTAATATAAAGCACTGTATAGGCCTGCAAAACACTGAATTATTAATGTAAGAGCAGCCTGTAGATACCCAAAACATCTTTTCAAACAGCTGACAAAATACCAGTCAGAGAACAACATTGATACAGTTAGGAGGCATAGGGCTTGATTTACTAAAACTGGGGAGTGCATAATCTGATGCAGCTCTGCATAGAAACCAATCAGTTTCCAGGTTTTTTTTTTTGTCAAAGCTTAATTGAACAAGCTGGAGTTTTTTTTGTTTTTCTTTTAGTGTATTTTGATGTTCTTTTCATCTCTTGAGCAGCAGCATTGTTTGATTGCTTGTTATTTTCTTTGACGCAGGTTATTTCACAAAATTGAAGTTAGAAGCTGATTTGATGCCATGCACCAGTTTTTGCACTCTCCAGTCTTAGTACATCAACCCCATAGACTATTTCCATAGAGAAGAAAAAATTAAGAATACAAAGTCTTTGTAATAGAAAAGTAGAGAAGACTGGAAGACGAGAAGGTTACAGCAGAGGATGCGAGATATAAATGGGAAATAGGAACCAAGGGCAAGAAGGAGGATGGGAAGAGAGGAGAGCAGTGGAGGGAGGAACAGAGAGGGAGAAGTTCGAAGAGGGGGAAGGGAACATTGAGGCCATCTAAGTAAAGCCCCCAGTGCCTCTACAGAGAAGAATAGCTTGCATTGGCATTGGCGTATTGTATCCAAGGAGACCATACTTCAAGGAATTTCTTGTGAGTATCTAATAGGACACTGGAAAATTTCTTGCTTATAAAAAAAATGCGTTGATGTGCTGACATACTTTTTTAGGCAAGCAAATTGTTTTTTCCAGGCTTTTTCTATGGTCTTTTTTGCCACTATTAGGATGTAAGTAACAATATTGATGAATTTTCTCTGTACCCCAGAAAGACAAATTTTTTTTTACTTAAAGCAGAGTTCCAGTGAAAATAAAAAAAAAAAGTCAGCAGCTACAAAAACTGTAGGTGCTGACTTTTAAAAAACAGCCACTCACCTGTCCCTTGATCCCACAGCGTCCCCCCCCACAGCCCATTTCACCGGCTGCCCTGTGTTCCTGGCAACAGCTTCTTCAGTGTGGGCACCCGGCTGTGAAAGCTTGCAACTTCACAGCCGAGTTGCTCACTGCGTGAATAGCGCTGCACTGTGTGAATGGTCCCGTAGTCTTCTGGGACCTGTCAAGTGTCCCAGAAGACTACAAGAAGGGAGGGAGGGAGGGGGGAGGACAACTCCCACTTCCGATAGCCTACGCAATCACAGGGGAAGTGGGAGAGGGTACCTGTCAATTTTAGGTACCCGCTCCACCCCCGCTCCCCAAAAGTGCCAATCCTTAATGGGGAGTGGGAGATCAGTCCTTAAAGTGGAACTTCCCCTTTTGGGTGGAGCTCCTCTTTAAGGATATAAAAAATGTATTACATCCAACTTTAAAAGGTAGTATTTAAGGAACATATAAGTTAAAAATAAGACATGAATCAAAATACAAAGCTCCATATGTGCTATTGCGTAGTTCCCAATGACATGTACTACATTATAGTAAGAATGCCTTTGTTCAAGAGATGTAGAGGAACATGTCCATGGAAAGCACTCTATATGTTTTGCAACTGTAACCACTTCTTCAGGAGGGATAGGAGCTTCTGAGATATCTAAAATGGAGCCGAATATGGGCTACAATGTACATGTAAATACATTAATCATTATATATAGAAGTATAAAAATGTGATAAATCCAATCTTAATGATGGCCATTAGAGGCATACCAAGATCCAGAAAGCACCCATCAAACTAGGGGGCCTAATCAGACAGACCACATTCTCCCCTGCCGTGGATTTGGGAGAAAACAGATACTGGAGGGCATTTTGACGTTAATGCTGTACCTGACTATGCCACTGATCTATAAAAAAAAAGTATGAAAAAGTAATAAAGGGGCATTAAAACATATATGTTCTTATTAAGCCCCTTTTCTACTTTTTCATATTCTTTCATATATTAGGGAGAAATAGCAGAAAATAGGGATGCACCAATACCCTTTTTTTGACCAGCAAGTATGAGTACTGATACTTTTGATCAAGTACTCACTAATACCGATTACCGATACTTTGCGGTGCAATTTGCGTCCACATAAAATGTATGGATGCAAATTGCACTGCAAAAAATAGCATGCGATTTGAACAGAAATGGGAGTTCACACATGAGTGGTGTGGGAAACCTCCCCGCACTGCTCCCATGCTGAGCACAGACTGGGAGAGAAGGGCATGTGAGGATGTATACCAGGCAGAGGATGGAGGCAGATTTAGTGGCAATGCTCTGCATTTTGAGTACTGATGCATCCCTAGCAGAAAATATGTGTGGGTCTGTAGGTGATACCAGGTATATCTATAAATAAAATTCTCATAGTTTGTGAAGCCTATTACAACAAAGAAAAAAATCTACCCGGGGAAGTACCATGCTGGGTGGCTGCAGTCCCCTAAGTAAACCATTAGTATTGACCCATAAGATATTCAACAAGAAGAACCAACAATGTGTCCAGCTAGGTACAGGGTTCCATGGCCAGCTGAATGTCAGCAGTTCAAGTTAAATTGTAAAACTTTGCAATGCTATAAAGAACATGGATTACAAGTAGTCAGCATAGGAGGGATGGCCACCAGTCCAGGAAAGCCATATGTGAGTAGCGATAAGTGGGGTACTGAGATACGTATAAAGGTTTTGGAGATATCTATAGGTGCACAGCTCACACTGGTACAAAAGTATTCCTTTAGTTTATATGCACAGGTTAGGCAAAAGCATTGCACTGTAGAGGTATTCCAGTGAGCTCTGACCCCACCAAGGGGGGAGGGAAAGTGAGAGAAGGGTGAGGGAAAGGGGAGGGGGGTGGGAAAGTAAAGTAGCTAATAAAACATACTATAAAACAGAGATATACATTAAACCATAAGATGCTCAATATAGAAGGCTACATTCATCCAACAGTGAGGCAGAACCTCTAGGATCCCATATTTAAATGGGAAAGGCACAAAAAACAGCTGAGTAAAACATTTATCAGCAAAGTTCAATCTTCTGCAGGAATGTTTGGTCTAGAGACACAAGTTGTCTTTAATTCACAGATATCTGTCAAAATACAAAGATGAAAGCTTCCACACTTAACTTGATTAATAATTTGTAAGTTCAGAGGCTTTCATATTTAAGTGTATCCTAGTTTTTAGTCCTCAGCCCACTAAGTATTGAAGCAAAAATAAGGTTAACAGTTGTACAGTTGCAAGAAAAAGTATGTGAACCCCTTGGGATTACGTGGAGTTTTGCATGAATTGGGCATAAAATGTGCTCTGAACGTTATCTAAGTCACAACAATAGAAGAACACAGTCTGCTGAACATAATACTACACAAACATTAGATGTTGCCATGCTTTAATTGCACATAACATGTAAACATTCACAGTGCAGGGAGGAAAAAGTATTTGAGGCCCTAGCTTAATGACTTTTCCCAGAGCTAATTGGAGCCAGGAGTGAGCCAACCTTGACTCCAATCAGTGTGATGATATTGGATGTGTTGCTGACAGCTGTCCTGCCCTTAAAAAACACACACCTGTTTTGGGTTTATTGGTTTCAAGAAGCACTGTCTGATGTGAACCATGCCTCGCAGAAAAGAGTTCTCAGAAGACCTACGATCAAGAATTGTTGACTTTCATGAAGCTGGAAAGGGTTACAAAAGTATCTCCAAAAGCCTTGATGTTCATGTGTCCACGGTAAGACAGACTGTCTACAAATGGAGAAAGTTTAGCACTGTTGCTACTCTCCCTAGGCGTGGTCGTCCAGTAAAAATGACTGCAAGAGCACTGCGCAGAATGCTGCATAAGGTAAAGAATCCCAGAGTGTCATCTAAAGACCTACAGAAATCTCTGACACATGCTAACATTTGTGTTGACACATCTACAATAAGGAAAACATTAAACAAGAATGGAGTACATGGGAGGACACCATGGAGGAAGTCATTGCTGTCCAAAAAGAATATTGCAGCACGTTTGACAACGTTGGGGCATGCTCCTAATGAGACGACGGATGGTGTCCTGGGGTATGTCCTCCCAGATCTGGACCAGGGCATCACTGAGTTCCTGGACAGTCTGAAGTGAAACCTGGCGGCGTCAGATGGACTGAAATATGACATCTCCTAGGTGTTCTATTGGATTTAGGTCAGTTGATTGTGGGGGCCATTCAATGGTATCAATTCCTTCATCCTTCAGGAACTGCCTGCATACTCTCGCCATATGAGGCTGGGCATTGTCGTGCACCAGGAGGAATCCAGGACCCACTGGACCAGCATAGGGTCTGACAATGGATCCAAGGATTTCATCCCAATACCTAATAACAGTCAGAGTGATATTGTCTAGCCTGTAGAGGTCTGTGTGTCCCTCTATGGCTATGCCTCCCCAGACCATCACTGACCCACCACCAAAACGGTCATGCTGAACAATGTTACACTCACCATAACATTCTCCATGGCTTTTCCAGACCCTGTCATGTCTGTCACATGTGCTCAGGGTGAACCTGCTCTCATCTGTGAAAAACACAGAGCACCAGTGGTGGACCTGCCAATTCTGGTGTTTGAATGGCAAATGCCAATCGAGTTCCATGGTGCCAGGCAGTGAGCACAGGGCCCACTAGAGGAAGTTGGGCTCTCAGGCCACCCTCATAAAGACTATTTCTGATTGTTTGGTCAAAAATATTCACACCAGTGGCCTGCTGGAGGTCATTTTGTAGAGCTCTGCCAGTGCTCATACTGTTCCTCCTTGAATAAAGGAGCAGATACTGATCCTAGTGATGGGTTAAGGATCCTCTACAGCCCTGTCCAGCTCTCCTAGAGTAACTGCCTGTCTTCTGGAATCTCCTCCATGCTCTTAAAACTGTGCTGGGAGACACAGCAAACCTTCTGGTAATGGCACATATTGATGTGCCATCCTGGAGGAGGTAGACTGTCTTTGCAACCTCTGTAGGGTCCAGGTATCGCCTCATGCTACCAGTAGTGACACTGACCCTAGCCAAATGCAAAACTAGTGAAAAACAGCCAGAAAAGATGAGTAGGAAAAAAATGTCAGTGGCCTTCACCTGTAAAACCATTCCTGTTTTGGGGGTCATGTCATTGTTGCTCATCTAGTGCACCTGTTGTTAATTTCATTAAAATCAAAGCAGCTGAAACTGATTAACAACCCCCTCTTCTACTTAATTGACCAGATGAATATCCCAGATGTTTAATTGACTTGATGCTATACTCTTGATTAAAAAGTGTTCCTTTAATTTTTTTTGAGCAGTGTATATATACCTGAGTATATGTGTACAATTCTACCAGAACTCATGTTGGCCCCACTGCTAATAATACCTGTTTGTATATTTGATATCTGTACTAATATCAATTTTTTCTTATATAAAGCCTGCATTACTTCCCTACTGGTGTGCATCTACTGTATATACTGTAATTATAGTTATTGTTATATGGTGGTCGCAGTAGTTATTATGCTCCCAATTACCTCGATTAGCTTAATGGTTAATTTTCTAGGAAGGGAATCTCCTCTGTTCACAGAGGCACTGTGGGTATTATCAAACCCACTGTTCAGCTTAACAAAGGTTCTTGTTCTCTTATTTATCTACAAGTTTAGTTCAATATTCGGTTTATGGAGAGCCATTTGTCATAACACCCACAAAAGAGGGCTACACAGCTCTAGAGGATATGCACAAAAACAAGACAACAGTGGCATCTTTCATATATCCTTTTGGACAATGCTGAGCAGATAGCGGAGTCCATAATTTGGTCAGAAGATATCTTGCTCCAAGTAAGGCTGTGGTTCAATTCAGCAGTATGCCAGTGGCAAAGAAGCAAATCCCAATTTTAGCTGTGTATGAATAAAAGCTATGTTTTAGAGCTTAGTGGGTTCTGTGCATAGAGAGACTGATGCACAGCTTCCTGCAATGATTTATCAGTTTTGGTTCCCACAAAGTAGCCTGAAATAAATTTGGTTCTAGATCTTCAGATGAATTTATTCGTTTATAGCTCCAATTCAAGTTTGATGAGACTGGTTTACCTATCAATAGATATGGTGCACATTGTAATAGTTTAACCACTTGCCTACCAGGCACTTATACCCCCTTATTTACCAGGCCAATTTTCAGCTTTCAGCGCTGCCGCACTTTGATTGACAATTGCACGGTCATGCAACATTGTACCCATATGAAATTTTGATCATTTTTTTCTCACAAATAGAGCTTTCTTTTGGTGGTATTTAATCGCCACTGGGCACTTTACTTTTTGCGCTATAAATAAAAAAGTGCAAAAAATTGCAAAAAAAAAAGTTTCTTTGTTTCTATTATAAAATTTTTCAAACAGGCATTTTTTCTCCTTCACTGATGTGCGTTGATGAGGCAGCACTGATGGGCACTGATAGGCGGCACTGATGGGCACTGATAGGCAGCACTAAAGGGCACTGATAGGCAGTACTAATGAGGTGGCACGGATAGGCGGCACTGATAGACAGCACTAATGAGGTGTCACGGATAGGCGGCACTAATATGCAGCACTGATAGGCGGCACTGATAGGTGACACTGATGATGGGTACTGATAGACGGCACTGACTGGCATCACTGCTGGGCACTGACTGGCGGCACTGACTGGCACAACCGCTGGGCACTGACTGGTGGCACTGACTGGCAGCACTGCTGGGCTGCACTGGTGGGTGGCACTGGTGGGCAGCACTGGTGGGTGGGCACAGGTGGGTGGCACAGGTGGGTGGCACTGGTGGGCACAGGTGGGTGGGCACAGGTGGGTGGCACTGCTGGACACATGTAGGTGGCACTTCTGGGCACAGGTAGGTGGCACTGCAGAGTGGCACAGGTGGGTGCACTGCTGGGCACAGGTGGGTGATCTGCTGGGCACAGGTGGGCGGAGCTAGTGGGCGCACTGCTGGGCACAGGTGGGCGGAACTTGCGGGTGGCACTGCTGGGCACCGATCATCAGGGCACTGATCATCAGTGCCCTGATGATCGGTGCCGATCCCCGCTCTGACAATTGCCGGTTCTCGGCAGTACTTTCCTCACGATCTGACAGCGTGAGGAAAGTGCAGCCGAGAACCGGCACTTGCATTTCCCTCTGATCAGCGTGTCATTGGATACCGCTGATCAGGTGGTAAAAGGCCGCGTGATTGGCCTTTTACCACATCACGTGATCAGCTGTGTCCGTAGGACACAGCGATCACGGAGATCGCCGGGTGCGCGCCCCCTGGGGCGTGCAGGAGAGCGCGTTCTGGGGGGACGTCATATGACGTCCACTCAGAACTGGCCGGCCGCAGTGAAGCCGTCATTCGGCTATCTGCGGTCGGCGGGTAGTTAAAGTGACCCTCTGGGGGTTATTTGCTAAAGCTGGAGAGTGCAAAATCTGGTGCAGCTCTACATAGAAACCAATCAGCTTCCAGGTTTTATTGCTAAAGCTTAATTGAACAAGTTGGATTTAGAGGTTGATTGAGCTGGCCCAGATTCTGAGTGCTCCAGTTTTACTAAATCTCCCCCTTAGTGTTATTTATGAAATGCAAATATAGAGGGCCATTTAATACCCCTTCTCCCCCAGCACATACTAAATGTTCTTTCATTCCGCTGCCTTTTTATTCAGCCACTGGAAGTAAACTAACACTTCTAGGACTTGGTATGTTTGTGCCTCACTCCATCTCTTCTAAGTTCTGCTGCCTGTTGGTTTTTCCTGTGCTGTCACATAGGACCAAAGAGAAATCTATAGGTCTGTAAGCTTTAAGACATTGTTTAGAAGTTGAATATATGGCATGCTGCTAGGAAGGAGAGCATATACATGACACTTTTACTCTGCTTATCCAAAAGTATGAATTTACTTAAATTTATTTGATGCGTAACATACATTCACTGTTATAAGGGGAAGGACCTATATGACCTACTGGTAAGAAGTGAGTCTTTGTTCTAAAATGTAGTGAGTCATTTCCAAAATGCAGACAATTACGGACAATCCTGTGATAAATAAATGTGAACGCAAGGCAAAAACATTTATAATTGCATGAAACACAAAAGTTAAATTCTACCTATTAATGCAGCTGTTGCTACTCATTTCAAATCTTGTATCCAATTTTATGTCCCTGTAAAATGTGGTGTAATTAGGCAGGCACATTATTGTTACAAGTGCCATGCCAAAATAGCTCCTGAGAAGGGATTCTATTCAAAGAAATATATCAGTCCCATTTTCTTTCCTCAGGGATAAATGTTTACTCACATACGATAGGTTTTAAATTTCTACCTACAAATCGTTATGTCGTTATGGACTTAATGATCTGGCATTGGGTGTTTACAGCATAAACAGGTTTTTTTTCATTCAACAACCACTAAAAATGTACATTGAGGGTAGTCTCAGAAGATATTCAGATGCTATTTATGATATTTAGAATCTTCAAAGTTTTACCGCATGCAGAACAAGAAACAGCCTGCGTAGTAGATCCAACTCTGCAATTTCTAGGTTTTTTTCTCTACCTTAGAAACTCTGTCACTAATATATCCCAGAAAAATGACCCTGCCTAACTCCTGCTTGCCTGTGTGTGTTAAGCAGAGTGACTTGGCACACACATAGTGATAGGTGAGAAACCAACATAAACCTACACAATTTTTCAGTACTTTTCCCACATCCAAATGTCAGGCTGTTCTGACAAACAAAATCTTGGCATTCTCCAATAGTGCTGATGCTGGTCCCCATTTTTCTGCCTCCTGCACATTACTATTGGCCAGTTAGCTAACTTATAATGGTGACAAAGCAATAGTAATATGTAGGAGTGGAAGGGACCTGGCTATCTCCAACACTACCCAAAAGTGTTGTATCCTTAATTGTCAGAACTACCCAGCTTGCTCACAAAGTAGGGAGGTACTGAAAGCTGCTGCTAGCATGTTCAGGCAATGTTTGGTTTTCTTAAAGTGAAAAAGTCTGTTTAATGAACTTACTGTATTACTGCTTCAGGTAGATCATTGTTGACCAAGTTGAGTCCTAGTTGATTCATAATTAACAAGTAAGGATGTGTAACTTTAGGCTCCCAAACATACTTAGGGTTAGGTTTTAACTAAATATTGTAATGAAGGTTTGAGCTGATTTTTTTTAAAGGATAACTCGATTTCATTTAACAAATAATATAACAAACCATTTTTAAACGGAATATTGTTAAAAAGCAACTTTTCATTTCAGTATGCAGCCTATTTTCCAAAACTAACAAAAACAATCAAATGTCATTGCTTTGCCACCATGGCTACAGAGGGTGTTCTGTATACATTTTGCACAGGATGCTTCCAGAAATGTTATTTTCTGTGCATCCAATTAGTTTACAGATTTTCTCAGCAATGTTTCTCTTATTGCAGCACTGAAATGGATCATGTCATTATAGCAACTACAACCAGGAATTCAGGTATGAATGTGCACCTAACAGCAGAGAAAAGTCACCAATGAAGTTTCCTAACATACTTGCGCAGTACATAACTGGAATTGCACTTTAAATTCCTCAGTAGGTCATATCTCTAAAAGAAGGGAGAAAAAAATAAAAATGATGGAAAAATCATTTAGTTGTGTTTTTTTTTTAATGAAGACTGAACACAAGATTGTACACCTTGATATTATGCTATAATTTAAAACCCCAGCATGCAATTTCTCAGTAACCAAATGGAAAACCATTGCCAGTGGTTTTGTAACACGGCTCTTGAAAAATGTAATCTTCTTTTCAATTACATTCCCTTTGTAAATATAGCAACATCCATCTTTACCTATATATAAGAATTTTATTTGATGCTACCCTCTAACATGCCTTTCAAAAACTATATCTGTACGTCTGTTGTATAACTCTGTGGCCTGATAACTAATCATGCAGTATTCATAAAATAGTCATTGTATTATTTCTCCAATACAAACTGTGTTTTATTGGTATGCAGCTGGTGTTCTCAACATACCTATGGGACTTGAAATTCAATGACTGCAGAGCATTTCTTACAAACAGGAAACACATTACACAGTTGAAGTGTTCTCGCAAAATGTTGATCTCTTATAGTAATGGACTAGAAAAGAAAGTAATATCCATTGTGTAATGCTGCTTTATGAAAGAATAGCCCAATCTAAGCATGACTATATAACAGCTCTGGTTATCAATAACGGAATTGCTTTTCAGGAGAATGTGAAAGTAATATTGAGTGAAATAGTACAAGTTTTTAGTCCATGACAAGGCTGTGTATTTGGATTTATCTTTATCAGTGTATGCAGATGATATGAACATTGACATTAAAACATCTGATAAATGTGATAACTATATCTTTCATTTTGAGTCATTGCTGACTTCTTAAACAATATTTCTGGAAGACTTCAAAGTAGAGATCTCAGCAGTATAAGTACACCAAATCTTGTTTTTGCTGTGGTGACAAGGGAAGTTTAATTGCTATTGTTGTACTGTGTGCAAAGCAAAGTAAATTTTAGTCCAACAGGGAAGACACCAGCAATGGGTTGGAAAACACAGGTGCAGACGTCTTAGCACCAGAGTCTCTTAATGGTTTAAGATCATGGTGGGTGATTCAGTCCACAGTAATCTACACAAGACTGAAAAATTAGTTCAGCACATTTTAAAAACATGGTATATCCCATATACTGAAGACTATTGGACACTAGGATTTTCAAACATCATACTGCGGATGATTCACTAGTTGGAACCGTCTCAAAGTCTACAGAAAAATTTGCAGCTGGAGGGCTTTACTGAAAACAATGACAGACTCCTGACCTGAAAATGCATTGACTTTATTACTTTGAGAAGTTTACATACAAAAGTAGTGAAGCCTCATACTGCTGATCCCTGGTGTACAAAATCTTTATTCTATAAGCAATGACACAGACACTTGTTCCCATGACCTTCCTCTGATAGCTCTCTGTCACTACTGACAGATAAAAGGCTTTGCAAGAGATCAGTCGTGTGTGGCTTCACTACTATCAAGCATAAACAGTGTGGGGGAAATGACTGATGTTGATGGTATCTGCCGCTGGAAGGAGAGAGGCACAGGACTGCAGAGAGGTTTCAAAGATATGATATTTTGAGATGTGCGTTCTCTTGCTTTACACAAAATTACCTTAAATGATAGTCATTATGCTAATATGAAGAATGTCTGTCTTATGAGGTCCCTGCGTCAGCCCAGAGGGCAGTAGTGCCATAGAATCAGAAAGACATACTATACTTTACAGTATACCACAGCACACAGAAGGCCTCGTCTCTCACACCCAATCATCACACCTATATGAGTTTATTGGGCAATTTATTTCAACACAATAGGCATTAATATGGAGTTGTTCACCCCTCTCCCTTTGCAGCTATAACATCCTCCACTCTTTTATAAGAAAGCTTTCCAAAAGACTTTGGAGTGTGTCTGTGGGAATTTGTGTCTAATCAGCCAAAAGAGCATTTGTGCAGTTGGGTATTGATTTTGGATGAGAAGACCTGGCTTGCAATCATTCCAACTTTTTCAAAGAGTGCTCAGTAGGGTTAAGATCAAGGCCCTGTGCATCAACTTGAGTTCCTCCACACCAAAATCATCAAACCATATCTTGGTTTTGTAAACAGTGGCACAGTCATGCTGGAACAGAAAAGGGCCTCTTTCAAACTGTTGTTACCAGGTTGGAATTGCACAGTTTCTAAAATGTCTTTGTATGCTGTAGTATTTGGTGTACAAAAAGATTTTAGTATAACAGTATTATTTACTGAAAAAAACCTTAACTCAACCATTTTGAGTGATGTACCCATACTTCGCACCAAATAGGTAGGTGTGATAATCAGGTGTCCAAAAACGATTGGCCAAACAGTATAACTCCTAAAAGTTGACTGCCTTCTTCTGTCAGGAAATAGACACCAATAAAAAAAATAATCATGGTGACGGTACACAAATTAGTGGCCCCACTGCACTGGGCTTTATGCCATGGGTCCACTAAACTGCAAACCTATCTTTGTGCTGCGAGTGTGCCACAGGGTGCACTTCCAGCACAGAGACCAGGATCTCACTGAGAGCCCTGGGTCCTGCTCTAATGACTGAGAACCTGGAACTCCCAAATCCGGGTCACCAGATCGCTACGATAACCACTGATTGGCTATCACAGTGATCAGTCACTGTGAAGCCCGCCCCCCTTTTTCTCTCTCTGAATGGGCGAGAGAGATACATTGTAGAGGAAAAAAAACAAGTGTGAGTAAAATAAATAAATACATAAAAATAATAATATAAAAAATAAAATTAAAAAATACCTAAGTCAAGGTTTGATCTTGGTCAGTGCCAGGATTAGTATTTGGGTCAAGCTCTGGGTCAAAAGTCAAGGTCAAGGGGCAGTATTTCTTTTTTTATTATTTTTACATTAGTACATTTTACATGTCAGTTAGTGGCAGGATAAAAAAAAATGCACACTATTGTTGCTAGGCCGCACTACAGGTACAAGCAACAACTAACATACACATATGTGGTATCGCTGTGATCATCAGGAGATGGGCAGGAGAAATTATTTGGGGTTTTTTTTGGTGCAAGGTTATGGTAGTATCAAGAAATATACAGCTAAATTAAAAAAATATATATATTTACTATTTTGGGCCAGTTTTCCTTTGATAATAAAAAAATCAGGAGATATCCATTACTATTTACCACCAAATGAAAGCCCAATTTGTCCTGAAAAAAAACAATCCACCAGGATGAACAAAGTAGTTTGATGATATGTACGGTTTTGCTAACACAAAGTTGCAAAATTGTGCTTAGTTGTTCAGACTTGTTTTACCCTTAGGCATGAAGGGGTAAAATTCAGATTTATACTTATAAAAAGTTTTCACATTTTACAGACAAAAATACAAAAACAAAATAACCACCTGCAGGGCAGAAAAAACAATCCAGTAACACGACACACAAAAAAAAGGAGGAGCCCAGAAGGGGGAAGGAGCACAATCATAGGAGTAAAGTGATCAAAAACTAGGATACATACCTTCTATACATTTGGATCATATTGCTTTAAACGTCCACATAGAGTTCCTAAGATAATAAGTATATTTTTCATAGAAAATATACTTGTTAAGCTCTGCTATCTATTCTGAAAGAGAAGGGTGCTGAGGAGAGGTCCACTTGAGTACAATCAATCTAAGGGATATAAATAACTCTCTCAAAACAGTAAGCCATAGATTCTGATCAGTTATAGAAAAATCTACATAACCAAGTAAACAGTTAAGTGGGTGAACTGACCAGTTTTAAATAGGAATTCAGGAGTTCTATAGACTCTATGTAGAATAAATACCTTTGTAAGTCTATGAGAGGGAGATAAGCAAACACTCTGAAGAGACTGTAAAAAATCCTAACAGCTGTCATTAGGAAAAGAACCTAACTCTCTCCCATCAAGACCTACATACCAAAGAAACCACAAAAGAAATCAATCTAATAATCCATGGCAAGTATTCAAAATCAATCCTTTAGTTGATAGCAGTGTGCCTGAGTTGGAGATATTGGTAAAACCACTTAGAATTAATGTCAAATTCTGCCATTAAGTGTGCATAAGATTTTAAAGTACCACTATCATAGAGATGTTTCAAGGTACATATTCCTGCTTTTTCCCATCTCTGGAATCCGTGAAGCTCACAAAATTTAGGAAAAAGGGGATTATCCCAAATGGTAATATATTCAGTAAAAGAGAAAATCCCCAATCATTTTTTAGTCGTATTCCATGATTTTCACATTAAAAAAAGAGTGGGGAATGATACCTGAAAAGTCCTTTAACAGCCTCCTGCCCGCCATATAAGGAAATGACGGATGGGCGGTGGTTCTCTTGTTCTGGGAGGATGTCATATGATGTCCTCTCACTCTAACCGCACATGAGCGCACCCGGGGGCGCGCAGCGATCAGTGGTGCGCTGTATCCCTTGGACATAGCGGATCACCGATCAGCGGAAAGAGCCAATGACTTTGGCTCTGTCATGTGATCACCTGTGTCCAATCAGCTGACAGCTCGTGAGGAGAGGAGAGCCGGTAATCAGCATTTTGCAGAGGGGACATCTACACTGATCATTAGAGCACTGGTGATCAGTGCCCTGATGATCAGTGTAGCCCTATCAGTGCCACCTGTCAGTGCCCATCAATGCCACCTTTTAGTGCCCATCAGTGCCCATCAATGCCACATACCAGTGCCTTCCAGTGCACATCAATTCCACATATCAGTGCCCATCTGAGCTGCCTTTCAGTGCCACCTATCAATGCCAGTCAGTGCCGCCTATGAGTGCTGCCAATCAGTGCCACCTATCAGTGCCAGTCAGTCCCGCCTATCAGTAACAGTCAGTGCCACCTAACAGTGACAGTCAGTGCTGCCTATCAGTGCCATATATGAGTACTGCCTTTCAGTGCCCACCAGTGATGCCTGTCAATGTTCACCAGTAATGCCTGTCAATGCCCATCAGTGCCACCTACCAGTGCCTCCTTATCAGTGCCCATCAGTGCAGCCTATCAGTGCCCATCACTGTAGCCTCATTAGCGCACATCAGTGAAGGAGAAAAATTACTCATTTACAAAATTTTATAAGAGAAACTAAGAAAAAAAAATGTTTTTTTCAAAATGTTCTGTTGTTTTTGGTTTGTTTAGCAAAAAAATAAAAAACCCAGTGGTGATTAAATACCACCAAAAGAAATCTCTATCTGTCTCAAAACAATTATAAAAAATTCATATGGGTACAGTGTTGCATGACCGCGCAATTGTCATTCAAAGTGCAACAGTGCTGAAAGCTGAAAATTGGCCTGGGCAGGAAGGGGGTGAAAGTGCCCGGTAGGCAAGTGGTTAAACTGGCATCTCAAAAGAATATAAGGGTTGATAACCATGACTCGTAAGCGAGCATAAATTATAAGAAGATTTAAAGAACATCCCAGAGTGCCACCTTGCTAGATGCTGTAACTGGGCAGCAACAAAGTAAATCCATGGATTATCGGACAGCTAAACCTCCTGAATCAATAGGATATTGTAAAAATTCTAGTTTTATCCTTGGTGACTTCCTCCAGATCAGGTCCCTAAATATAGTATTAATCCTTGCAGAAATCCTTGGGGGTATCCTTATAGGGGAGCTATGGAAGAAATACAGTAATTGAAACATCCAAATCATTTTAAGCAAATTAATTCTTCCCACAATGGAAAGAGGTAACTTGCACCACACTTTATGTAGAGCTAACCCTGAAGGAGCCACTGGTATGTTTTCCACGGGCTCCCCTTGCTTCACCTCACAGCCAGGCACAGTGTATTTTTGCAGCCAAATACACTCACACACACACACACACTTCCGCTTGTTGTCTTCAATTACCAATCTAGGGGATGTTTTGTTTTGGAGTTTATTGTAGAACTGTGGATAGGGATGGGGAATTGTAGTAGGATACTCCAGCATTCACTCCCAGCATGCAATGGGGTCACCCTCCCCTGCAACTGGATAGAGCTGTATCCATATTTATGCTGTTCATTCGCCTAGCCCCTACCCATGTTTTGGAAGGCTCTCATAGCTTCCTAAAAGTGGGCAGAACTCACACAACACTGGAGCGGCATGGGCAGACCTAAACAATTAATCCCAGCACTCTGCTAAGCAGAATACCGCACTGAATTCACCTGACAGCCTCTCTGGTAAGCTATGCTTTACCTAACTGTACACATCCTAGCACCTGACTAGGAGGGTGCTACACTTAAATTGCTTTTGAAATTTAGAAAGTAAAGGGAGAATATTGTCTGAAATATAATCCCTCAGAGAATTAGGGCTCATGTGCAATGCAGCTGATAAACTGACGATCAAGAGCTGTTCAGTGTTTTTTTCAGCAGCCCCTGAACTCTCCCTAAAGTTTTTCCTATGTGTCCATGCACACATAGTCATTTACAGTCATTTACAGGCAGTTGAGTTTCCAGTCGTTTTTTTTTAATGCACCAAACTTGCGTTCAGGTGTAGATTTTACCGGCGTTTCAAATGCCAAACGCTTGCAAACACGTGTAAACGCGGTTCTCCGCGTTTATAAGCGTTTGTGTTTAGAAGCCGTTTTTAACTGTTCCATACCCAGATGCTGTCCAGTGCCTTTTTTCATCATCAGAAATGCATGCAAAGCGTTTTCCATGTATTCAAATGGAACCAGTACACCAGCGCAGTCAGTTCCAGGTTTCGCGTGAAGGAAAAAATGGTAGAACGTGCTGCATTATGCTCATGATGGGATCCATGGTGAATACAACTAGAAAAGACAGGTCGTCTCAACACATACTGCTCTCTCTGCTTCTGCTCTCTCTATTCCTCTGAAAATGTCTGAAATAGTTCATTTTTTACTATTTTTCAGTACATTCTGGACATTTGGGAAGGTCTCTTGAGGTTATCTTTTAAAAACTCTTCTAAACGCAAACGCGCAGAAACGTGGTATGCAAACGCGGATAAACTGATGTATTTTAACCTACGTTTTCCAGCAGTCAGTTTCCATCATTCAGAAGAGTTTTCCAAAGGCCCTATGTACATGACCCTTAGACATAATAACCCCCAAATATTTAACTGAAGGAACTACTTTAAGGTGAGCTAATGAGGGAGAGGTAGTGGTTTGGGTAATGGATCTATAGGAAGCAACATAATTTTCCCCCATTTAATAGCAAGCCCTAAGAACCTTCCAAATACATCTATCTGTTGCATAACTGCTGGAAGAGAAGTTTAACTATGCTATATGAATAAGAGTGCGTTGGCTGCGTACAAGGCTATCTTCTCCTCTAACAGCCCTCTCACTCATCCTGAGATATCTGAGGAATGACAGAGCAAGGAGCACACAAGCCAATGGCTCTATAGCAATGGCAAAAAGGAGAGGAAACAAAGGGCACCCCTGTCTAGTACCTCTATGTAGATTAAAAAATAGGGGCCACAAGCCATGAACTCTAACATAGGCTCTCTGAGCAGCATGCTTAATGTTCACTGCAGTAGACATATTGGACATAAAACCCACCTGATCAGAGTGTATGACATGAGAAATAGTTTTATTGAAAGTTTTGACATAAAAAAATAACAACAATATTGAACTATAAGGACTCAGGATGGAGAGGGTCTTTATCCTTCTTAGAAATAATCACTATTGCTGCCTCATACATGGTTTCCGAGAGCCTCCCAGCATTAAACACCTTTGTCAAAGTAATAATTTGTGCAGTAATACCACCCTATATTTCTCATAGATTTCTATAAGGAGTCCATCCATCCCAGGGGCTTTAAAATTAGGGAAGCTCATCACTGCCTCTTCCAATTCCTACAGAGTGATAGGAGCATTTAATAGTCTTTTACCTTCTAATGAAAATACTGAAAGGGGAATCGCATCAAGATGATTTTGAAGCTCTTCATTTGTGTAAGTAGCACTGCTAGAGTATAGCGTCTGAAAAAAACTTTAGAAGATCCCAAAAATAGACTCTCATCTTTTAAATCAATAACATAGTGTATCTCTTTCTGAGATCGGACTGTTTTTGAAAATATTGCTTGTGGCGAGCCCTGTCCAGCAAAAGAGTGGACAGCTGCACTTGCTGAGAAAGCAATTCTTCCTGATTTTCAGAGGATGGATCAATAACAAATTTGGGGAATCGCATCAAGATGATTTTGAAGCTCTTCATTTGTGTAAGTAGCACTGCTAGAGTATAGCGTCTGAAAAAAACTTTAGAAGATCCCAAAAATAGACTCTCATTAGAGATGAGCGAATTATTCAAAAATTCGATTTGGCTGATTCGCCGAATTTCAGGAAGAAATTCTATTCGATGCGAATTTATTCGCTACGAAGTTAACTTATAAAAAGGGTTTCTAGGCTTCAGAGAGCCTTTAAATTAGTGCAGAACACTGTACCTTTAATTTAAATGCCCTTGGAGATGAGGAAGGAGAAGGAGAAGGATGAGAAGAAGGAGAAGGAGAAGGGTGAGAAGAAGGAGAAGGATGAGAAGAAGGAGAAGGAGAAAGAGAAGGAGGAGAAGGAGAAGGAGAAGGAGGAGAAGGAGAAGGAGAAGGAGAAGAAGGATGAGAAGATGGAGAAGGAGAAGGATGAGAAGAAGGAGAAGGAGAAGGATGAGAAGAAGGAGAAGGAGAAGGATGAGAAGAAGGAGAAGGAGAAGGATGAGAAGAAGGAGAAGGAGAAGGATGAGAAGAAGGAGAAGGATGAGAAGAAGGAGAAGGATGAGAAGATGGAGAAGGAGAAGGATGAGAAGAAGGAGAAGGAGAAGGATGAGAAGAAGGAGAAGGATGAGAAGAAGGAGAAGGATGAGAAGAAGGAGAAGGAGAAGGATGAGAAGAAGGAGAAGGAGAAGGATGAGAAGAAGGAGAAGGAGAAGGATGAGAAGAAGGAGAAGGATGAGAAGAAGGAGAAGGAGAAGGATGAGAAGAAAGAGAAGGAGAAGGATGAGAAGATGGAGAAGGAGAAGGATGAGAAGAAGGAGAAGGAGAAGGATGAGAAGAAGGAGAAGGATGAGAAGAAGGAGAAGGATGAGAAGAAGGAGAAGGATGAGAAGAAGGATGAGAAGAAGGATGAGAAGAAGGAGAAGGATGAGAAGAAGGATGAGAAGAAGGAGAAGGATGAGAAGAAGAAGGATGAGAAGAAGGAGAAGGATGAGAAGAAGAAGAAGGATGAGAAGAAGGAGAAGGATGAGAAGAAGGAGAAGGATGAGAAGAAGAAGAAGGATGAGAAGAAGAAGAAGGATGAGAAGAAGAAGAAGGATGAGAAGAAGGAGAATTCCAAGCCGGCAAAAAGTGTATCTGCAGAGCTCCGCTATTTCTTAGGCTATTTCTGACAGTTCTGTGACATTCACTCCATACAGCGGTTGAAACCGCTGTATGGAGGGAATGTCACAGAACTGTCAGAAATAGCCTATTTCTGACAGTTCTGTGACATTCACTCCATACAGCGGTTTCAACCGCTGTATGGAGGGAATGTCCCAGAACTGTCAGAAATAGCCTATTTCTGACAGTTCTGTGACATTCACTCCATACAGCGGTTGAAACATTGTATCTATTTGTTTCCATAAATGGATCCATTTATGGAAACAAATAGATACAATGTTTCAACCGCTGTATGGAGTGAATGTCCCAGAACTGTCAGAAATAGCCTATTTCTGACAGTTCTGTGACATTCACTCCATACAGCGGTTGAAACATTGTATCTATTTGTTTCCATAAATGGATCCATTTATGGAAACAAATAGATACAATGTTTCAACCGCTGTATGGAGTGAATGTCACAGAACTGTCAGAAATAGGCTATTTCTTCTTCTTCTTCTTCATCCTCATCCTCAGAAGAAGAAGAAGAGGATGAGGATGAGGATGAAGAGGAAGAAGAAGAAGAAGTAGGATGAAAATAAGAATAATTCCAAGCCGGCAAAAAGTGTATCTGCAGAGCTCCTCTATTCTGCAGATACACTTAGAGGAGCTCTGCAGATACACTTTTTTCCGGCTTGGAATTATTCTTATTTTCATCCTACTTCTTCTTCTTCTTCATCCTCATCCTCATCCTCTTCTTCTTCTTCTGAGGATGAGGATGAAGAAGAAGAAGAAGAAGTAGGATGAAAATAAGAATAATTCCAAGCCGGCAAAAAGTGTATCTGCAGAGCTCCTCTAAGTGTATCTGCAGAATAGAGGAGCTCTGCAGATACACTTTTTGCCGGCTTGGAATTATTCTTATTTTCATCCTACTTCTTCTTCTTCATCCTCATCCTCAGAAGAAGAAGAAGAGGATGAGGATGAGGATGAGGATGAAGAGGAAGAAGAAGAAGAAGTAGGATTAAAATAAGAATAATTCCAAGCCGGCAAAAAGTGTATCTGCAGAGCTCCTCTATTCTGCAGATACACTTAGAGGAGCTCTGCAGATACACTTTTTTCCGGCTTGGAATTATTCTCATTTTCATCCTACTTCTTCTTCTTCTTCATCCTCATCCTCTTCTTCTTCTTCTGAGGATGAGGATGAAGAAGAAGAAGAAGAAGTAGGATGAAAATAAGAATAATTCCAAGCCGGCAAAAAGTGTATCTGCAGAGCTCCTCTAAGTGTATCTGCAGAATAGAGGAGCTCTGCAGATACACTTTTTGCCGGCTTGGAATTTTTCTTATTTTCATCCTACTTTTTCTTCTTCTTCTTCTTCATCCTCATCCTCAGAAGAAGAATAAGAGGATGAGGATGAGGATGAAGATGAAGAAGAAGTAGGATGAAAATAAGAATAATTCCAAGCCGGCAAAAAGTGTATCTGCAGAGCTCCTCTATTCTGCAGATACACTTAGAGGAGCTCTGCAGATACACTTTTTGCCGGCTTGGAATTATTCTTATTTTCATCCTACTTCTTCTTCTTCTTCTTCATCCTCATCCTCTTCTTTTTCTTCTGAGGATGAGGATGAAGAAGAAGAAGAAGAAGTAGGATGAAAATAAGAATAATTCCAAGCCGGCAAAAAGTGTATCTGCAGAGCTCCTCTAAGTGTATCTGCAGAATAGAAGAGCTCTGCAGATACACTTTTTGCCTGCTTGGAATTATTCTTATTTTCATCCTACTTCTTCTTCTTCTTCTTCTTCTTCATCCTCATCCTCAGAAGAAGAAGAAGAGGATGAGGATGAAGAGGAAGAAGAAGAAGAAGTAGGATGAAAATAAGAATAATTCCAAGCCGGCAAAAAGTGTATCTGCAGAGCTCCTCTATTCTGCAGATACACTTAGAGGAGCTCTGCAGATACACTTTTTTCCGGCTTGGAATTATTCTTATTTTCATCCTACTTCTTCTTCTTCTTCATCCTCATCCTCTTCTTCTTCTTCTGAGGATGAGGATGAAGAAGAAGAAGAAGAAGTAGGATGAAAATAAGAATAATTCCAAGTCGGCAAAAAGTGTATCTGCAGAGCTCCTCTAAGTGTATCTGCAGAATAGAGGAGCTCTGCAGATACACTTTTTGCCGGCTTGGAATTTTTCTTATTTTCATCCTACTTCTTCTTCTTCTTCTTCATCCTCATCCTCAGAAGAAGAAGAAGAGGATGAGGATGAGGATGAAGAGGAAGAAGAAGAAGAAGAAGAAGTAGGATGAAAATAAGAATAATTCCAAGCCGGCAAAAAGTGTATCTGCAGAGCTCCTCTAAGTGTATCTGCAGAATAGAGGAGCTCTGCAGATACACTTTTTGCCGGCTTGGAATTTTTCTTATTTTCATCCTACTTCTTCTTCTTCTTCTTCTTCTTCTTCATCCTCATCCTCAGAAGAAGAAGAAGAGGATGAGGATGAGGATGAAGAGGAAGAAGAAGAAGAAGAAGAAGTAGGATGAAAATAAGAATAATTCCAAGCCGGCAAAAAGTGTATCTGCAGAGCTCCTCTAAGTGTATCTGCAGAATAGAGGAGCTCTGCAGATACACTTTTTGCCGGCTTGGAATTATTCTTATTTTCATCCTACTTCTTCTTCTTCTTCATCCTCATCCTCATCCTCAGAAGAAGAAGAGGATGAGGATGAAGAAGAAGAAGAAGTAGGATGAAAATAAGAATAATTCCAAGCCGGCAAAAAGTGTATCTGCAGAGCTCCTCTAAGTGTATCTGCAGAATAGAGGAGCTCTGCAGATACACTTTTTGCCGGCTTGGAATTATTCTTATTTTCATCCTACTTCTTCTTCTTCTTCTTCTTCATCCTCATCCTCAGAAGAAGAATAAGAGGATGAGGATGAGGATGAAGATGAAGAAGAAGAAGAAGTAGGATGAAAATAAGAATAATTCCAAGCCGGCAAAAAGTGTATCTGCAGAGCTCCTCTATTCTGCAGATACACTTAGAGGAGCTCTGCAGATACACTTTTTGCCGGCTTGGAATTATTCTTATTTTCATCCTACTTCTTCTTCTTCTTCTTCATCCTCATCCTCTTCTTCTTCTTCTGAGGATGAGGATGAAGAAGAAGAAGAAGAAGTAGGATGAAAATAAGAATAATTCCAAGCCGGAAAAAAGTGTATCTGCAGAGCTCCTCTAAGTGTATCTGCAGAATAGAGGAGCTCTGCAGATACACGTTTTGCCGGCTTGGAATTATTCTTATTTTCATCCTACTTCTTCTTCTTCTTCTTCATCCTCATCCTCAGAAGGAGAAGAAGAGGATGAGGATGAAGAGGAAGAAGAAGAAGAAGTAGGATGAAAATAAGAATAATTCCAAGCCGGCAAAAAGTGTATCTGCAGAGCTCCTCTATTCTGCAGATACACTTAGAGGAGCTCTGCAGATACACTTTTTTCCGGCTTGGAACTATTCTTATTTTCATCCTACTTCTTCTTCTTCTTCTTCTTCATCCTCATCCTCTTCTTCTTCTTCTGAGGATGAGGATGAAGAAGAAGAAGAAGAAGAAGTAGGATGAAAATAAGAATAATTCCAAGCCGGCAAAAAGTGTATCTGCAGAGCTCCTCTAAGTGTATCTGCAGAATAGAGGAGCTCTGCAGATACACTTTTTGCCGGCTTGGAATTTTTCTTATTTTCATCCTACTTCTTCTTCTTCTTTTTCTTCTTCATCCTCATCCTCAGAAGAAGAAGAAGAGGATGAGGATGAGGATGAAGAGGAAGAAGAAGAAGAAGTAGGATGAAAATAAGAATAATTCCAAGCCGGCAAAAAGTGTATCTGCAGAGCTCCTCTATTCTGCAGATACACTTAGAGGAGCTCTGCAGATACACTTTTTGCCGGCTTGGAATTATTCTTATTTTCATCCTACTTCTTCTTCTTCTTCATCCTCATCCTCTTCTTCTTCTTCTGAGGATGAGGATGAAGAAGAAGAAGTAGGATGAAAATAAGAATAATTCCAAGCTGGCAAAAAGTGTATCTGCAGAGCTCCTCTAAGTGTATCTGCAGAATAGAGGAGCTCTGCAGATACACTTTTTGCCGGCTTGGAATTATTCTTATTTTCATCCTACTTCTTCTTCTTCTTCTTCTTCATCCTCATCCTCAGAAGAAGAAGAAGAGGATGAGGATGAAGAGGAAGAAGAAGAAGAAGAAGAAGTAGGATGAAAATAAGAATAATTCCAAGCCGGCAAAAAGTGTATCTGCAGAGCTCCTCTATTCTGCAGATACACTTAGAGGAGCTCTGCAGATACACTTTTTGCCGGCTTGGAATTATTCTTATTTTCATCCTACTTCTTCTTCTTCTTCATCCTCATCCTCTTCTTCTTCTTCTGAGGATGAGGATGAAGAAGAAGAAGAAGAAGAAGAAGTAGGATGAAAATAAGAATTCCAAACCGGCAAAAAGTGTATCTGCAGAGTTCCTCTATTTCTGACAGTTCTCTGACAGCTCCTTCACATGTACAGCGGTTGAAACATCTGTTTCCGAATAAAAACATCTGTATCCTAAATGGAAACAAATAGATACAATGTTTCAACCGCTGTACATGTGTTCCTTCTGTCAGAGAACTGTCAGAAATAGCGGAGCTCTCTGCAGGGACACTTTTGCCGGCTGATCGGGAAAAATCCGATTCGCGCACCCGAAGTAGGCAAATATTCAGATTCGACGCGAATCGAATTTTTCCTGAAATTCGTATCGAATTCCGGTTCGCCTGGTTCGATTCGCTCATCTCTAACTCTCATCTTTTAAATCAATAACATAGTGTATCTCTTTCTGTGATCGGACTGTTTTTGAAAATATTGCAGGCGAGCCCTGTCCAGCAAAAGAGTGGACAGCTGCACTTGCTGAGAAAGCAATTCTTCCTGATTTTCAGAGGATGGATCAATAACAAATTTGGCCACTGCTGCTCAAGTTTCTGATTTAGATTTTTCCAGCCTTTTCCTGAAAGAAGATATAATTACACTAATCTGTTTAATTAGAATTGCAATTAAAACTAACTAAAGTTTTCCTGCTTTGATCAGAATTAAAATCCAAAAAGGTTAGGCTGGAGTTTGGCTTTACATTTATATTTGAGTGAATGGGGTTGGTTTACTAAAGACAAATAGACTGTTCACTTTGCAAGGGAAGTTGCACTTTGCATTGGAACTTTTCCCAGAGCCTTATGAAAAGTGAAACTACTTGTAGTTACTAAGTTTTCCTACTCATCTAATCACTGTCAGTGACTTACCTTCAGCTTTGCCTTTGCTGTTTTATTGTATGGGCACTTTCACCTCGGCTCTTTCTGAGCTTCAGAAACCCATTTACTGGGTTTTATGGACCTTTGGGTCCCTTCCCTTACATACAATTTTATTGAAACAATTTTTTTACATATTTCATACATAATGTGCACCAGGGTCAAAGAAAGATGGAAAAAAAACATAAGGCACAGAGTTAAAACACATGATACAAATGCCGTAGAGAGAGGAGGCCAACAATAACAACTACAGATATGCCTCAGAAATATGTGGAATGTTTGGTGATTGATAAGGTAAATTGATTATGAACACTTCCCAGTTCAGCAAAACATGAATATATTTACATTAATATACAAAAATAAATATTTACAAATAAGAAATGCAAAAGTTTCAAAAGTTGATAACAGAAATAGTATTAGGAAAATACTCAAAGCCGCTTTCTGAAAATTTAAATTGTGCAACATTATTATTATTATACAGGATTTATATAGCACCAACAGTTTTCTCAGCGCTTTACAATATAACGGGAGACAATACAGCAACAATACAGTTTAATACAAGAAGGAAAGGAGGGCTCTGCTCCTTGGAGCTTACAATCTAGGAGGGAGGGGCTAATGGTTCAAAAGGTAGTAACTGTGGGAGGCGGACTGGTAGGAAGAGTAGAAGATTCCATTATTAGCTGTCGGCAGGATATGCTTTCCTGAAGAGATAGGTGTTCAGAGATCGCCTAAAAGTGAGCAGAGTAGGCGATAGTCTGATAAATTGGGGTAGAGAGTTCCAGAGAATGGGGGAAACTCTGGAGAAGTCCTGGAGATGAGCATGGGAGGAGGAGACAAGGGAGCTAGAAAGCAGGAGGTTGTGCAAGGAGTGGAGAGTACGGTTTGGGTGCTATTTGGAAACAAGATCGGTGATGTAATTTGGGGCAGAGTTATAAATGGCTTTATATGTTATTGTTAATGTTTTGAATTTTATCCGTTGGGGAATGGGAAGCCAGTGGAGGGATTGGCAGGGAGGGGTGGCAGATACAGAACGGTTAGTAAGTTGGATGAGTCTGGCAGCAGCATTCATGATAGCCTGAAGAGGGGATAGCCTGTGATTCAGTAGGCCAATGAGGAGGGAGTCAAGGCGAGAGATAACAAAGGAGTGAATAAGTTGCATAGTGGTTTCCGAGGTTAGGAATGGTTGTATCTTGGAGATGTTGCTGAGGTGAAGTCTACAAGATTTGAACAGTGATTGGATTTGGGACTGAAAGGACAGATGGGAGTTTAGGATTACACCTAGTACCCTGGCATGAGGGGAGGGACTGATGATTGTGTTATTGATCTTGATGGAGAAGTCAGGGGAGGGGGCACGCGCTGGGGGGAATACTAAGAGCTCAGTTTTGGAAAGATTGAGTTTGAGGAAGTGGAGTGACATCCATGCCGATATGTCACTTAGTAGGTTAGTAATGCGAGAGGAGACTGAAGGGGTGAGGTGAGGGGTAGAAAGATAGATTTGTGTGTCATCAGCATAGAGATGGTACTTAACCTCCATAGCAGTATTTCCAAGTGTAGCTCGGGGTAAAATGTCTGTACCAAAAGCGGTAACCCCGAGCTACACTCGGGCTTACCATGCGGCGCTACATAGGGAGTCCCTGCAGAGCTTACCTTGTCCTTCGCTCCCGCGATGTGTCCCCTGCAGTGTCCCCGGCCATCTCCTCTGGCCGATGCCGGCATCCGGCTTCTGTGTTCCAGTCCCTGTGACGTCGGGACATACGGGCGCCGACGCCTGTGGGAAATTTTAAAATTTTAAAAAATGTCATTTTTTTCAAAACACATTTTTCATAGTAAAACATTGCTGTTTCAACCCCTTTCACATACATATTGTCCCTAGTGCTTTGTCCTGTGCCCTGCCTGCATTTTGTCTGTTCTTTCTGCCTGGAAACTGAGAAAAGTCGATGGTCTCCAAAAAGTGTCCCTTTAGGTCAAAAGCGGGTTTAGATCAGCTAGAGAACAGCGATAGTAAATCAAAACCACTTGCAGAATTGAGTGATAATGATCTGTGGGGAAATTCGTCATCAGACACTGAAAACGATTTTGCGACTTTGCTCAGCAATGTACGAACTTGGCGCTCTATTTCAAATTTCAGTGTTTTCGGTTTGATTATATTATTGAATTAAATGTATTATTATTATATTATTATTTTTTATGATTATTTATTAAATTATAATTTACGATTTTGTGTTTCAAATTTTATCATACCCGGGATGTTTACTAGACTCTTGTTCGGACAGATTTCAGTGAGTTATTCCTAAAAATTACAGCCTACAATAAAAAAACTACATATTTCCATGCAAAATAATGGTACCGCTTTCAGCACCAAAAATCTGAAATAATCATACCGCTAGGGAGGTTAAAGCCATGGGAGTTTATCAAGTGACCAAGGGAGGAGGTGTAGATGGAGAAGAGAAGGCGTCCAAGGACAGAACCTTGAGGGACTTCTACAGAAAGAGGGCGTGAAGAGGAGGAGGCAGCGTTATAGGTAACACTGAAGGAGCACTGCAATAGGTGATTGTTCTGAGAACAAAATTCCTGGAGAAAGGGTACAGTGAGGCCCATGTAGATGAAGCTTATCTGAAATACGGGGCACAGTACTGTGGAAGATGACCTCCCCAATAAACTACAATCATTCTCTACAAATACCAGATATACCAAAGGGGACCTAAACAATAAATATATTAATCAAGTTAGATTCTGTACCAAATACAATACCAAGGTATTTGATATACAAGGGATCCTACAGAAAAATTGGGGCATTTTAAGACAAGATCCACTTTTGAAACATTGTCTTGCCCCCAAACCAGAGATCTCATTTAGGAAACCCAGAGATCTAAGGAGCTATGTTGCACCCAGTAGGATACAGAAAATTAGCACTAGAGTTGCTAATAATGCCAGTCCTTGGGCATCCATCTTTGATCAGGAGGGTTGTTATAGATGTGGAGTGAGTAAATGTGGAGCCTGTAGGTTCATATGGCATAGAAAAAAGTTATGGTGGGTACAGATGGTCGTGCACACAGGATTAGACAATTTATTAATTGTAGCACTTTGTTTGTTATTTATGGCATGATCTGTCCGTGTGGCCTTCTTTATATAGGTTGGACCACAAGACCATTGAGAGTGAGGTTCAGTGAACGTAAGTGTAACATTATCAACTTTAAAGATAACAAAAATAAAAGTAATTATTCCGTTCCACGACATTTTCAAGAATCACACAACAATGACCTATTGGGTTTGAAACTTTTTGGGATTGAATCAATCAGTTAGATGGTTGCAGAAAATTTCAGAAGCTATGTAGGAGAGAAACCTATTGGATTTTCACCTTGGGTTCTCTGGCTCACGGGGGGCTGAATGAGGATTTAGAGATTACATGGAGTTGTCAATTGATCCTCTTTGTATCTGGGAGTCCCTTACAGCTTTACCCCACCCTCTCTTTCATATATTATCCCCATCATTTCCCTGTGGTCCTCTTTTTGTTCATTAATTTATTCATGTATGTATTACAAATATAAATCTTCTTTCTGTTTTCGTTTGTTTTATATATGTATGTATAATGTATATATTTTTTATATGACTGTAGAATTATTATCATTATTATTATTGTTATTATTGATGTTGCAATTTATACAGGTGAGCACATTTAAGGTGCCTAGTAGCACCCGTTGTGTGTTATTGTGGGTAGTGATTCATTTGTGCACTTAGTTGTGATGAGGAGTCTCATGTACCCGCATTTACATCTGTATATATCTAATTTTTCCACCTTATATACATACATACTTTTTTTGAATCAAGGCCATTCAGAGCTTTTTGCATCTTCTCCATTTGTACGCTTTTGGTGCTTGTGTGAGCATTTGTGTAGATATGTTTACATGGATGTGTGTATATGCATATCCGCATTTATATGCATTTTATATTAAATCTGAACTGTGATTCACTTACCAATTAGTACAACACATATACATATTTGTGTAGGAGTATACATATTTTTTTTCATCATTATTCTATTATTTTTTATATATACCGTATTTTCCGGCATATAAGGTGACTGGGTGTATAAGACGACCCCCTAATTTTCCAGTTGAAACATAGGTTTTGGGCTATACTCACCATATAAGACTACCCCCCTTCCAAGGCAACACCATTTAAAAACATCAGATTTTTTAATTGAAATGGTTATGACTTACCGGTACTTAAAATCCTTCAAAATCCTCATGTTCATCCTCTGACATCATAAGTTCACGAATGACATCTTGTGATACATTTGTAAGACAGTCATCATATGGATCAAATTCCAAATCAGATGGTTACCGCTGGATGTGCGGTAATACGGTAGCTTCGGCTACATACAGTATACAGTATATATACAGCCCGCTGGATGTGCAGTAATGTACTTACAGTATACCGCGCTGAGCCAAGCTGGCTCAAAACAAATGTCCCTATGACAGATTAATCTGTCAGCCCGCTGGATGTGCGGTATATACAGTATACTGAGCCAAGCTGTTTCAAAACGTACCGGTACGTCCCTACGGTAATCAGCCCGCTGAATGTGTGTATGTACAGTAGCTGAGGCTACATACAGTATACGCTGGGCCAATCACGGCGAGAGATGTATTCTACTAATGAATACAAAGCCTGCTCGGATTGGCTGAGGTTGTGACATCATCAGCCCACCTCTCTGACTCAGCCAATCTGAGCAGGCTTTGTATTCATTAGTAGAATACTGTATATACCGCATATCCAGCGGGCTGACAGATTAATCTGTCATAGGGACATTTGTTTTGAGCCAGCTTGGCTCAGCACGGTATACTGTATGTACAGTATTACCACACATCCAGCCAGCTTGACCCAAACAAACTCAAGGTTCACATTTTATACCCCCAAAAGACGACCCCCAAATTTTGGGGTATATTTTTAAGTATAAAAAGTAGTCTTATACGCCAGAAAATACTGTATATATTTTTATAGAATATATTCCTTTTTTTTGTGTTGTGACAATGGTGTCGCTGCAATTTGCCCATCACAGATGTTGTTACCATTTTTTAGTAGGACACTTTTTAGATTGTTCTCTATGTTATAGATGTGCACTCCAGTTCATTCATTCATGGTGTGTGGGCATATGCATCGGATCGTTGGTTTCCTTCTCATCAGGGGGGTGCCCCTATTTGATGACTCGCCAACAGTGAAGTGCATTCCATTTATTGTTGACTATTGTTGTATTGTCCTGTTTTTATTTATCACTATCATTTTTTGAAGGATGCACATTGTCCTTGTGATGTATCGTGTATTCTCTCTCTCCCCTCTGTTACACATCACATTGAAGCAAGTGCACAGGGTTCTGCCTCTCTTGTGGAGCCATCACGTTATCAGGTTGGCCCCCATTGGCTCCAGGTGGAGCGCATTTGCATCCTCCCCCTTCGGGAGATGTATCAATCATGTGGCTCCACGGCACCAGTGCATTGGCTGCCAGTGCAGAGCACACGTTCGCTCCCCGTGCTCGAGGAAACTAAGAGTCTATTAGGCTGGGGCGCACTGACCAGAGACTGTGCAGTGTGCCTTTGGACCACACACGCTTCCATAGCAGGATCCTAATTTAAATTCCTCTTCATTAAACACCCATATTGTGTCTTCCACACCTCGGGACCAAGGATTTATTATTGTTCATATGTCGTTTTTATTTATGTTATTTGTATTTTATTTATTATGATATATGATAACAAGTCATGTGATGATAGTCTCCGCCCCGGGGCTTGCCAGGGACAGCCCACTTTTATTTTCAATATCAGCATTAGTTAGCATATATAAGAAAGGTGCAGACTCTTGGAGTGTTGGCTCTGAGGAAGAGGCTGAGTCCTTGAAACGCGTTAGCCAGTTGGTCATCCAGGGTTCCATTGTTGTGGACTCAGATGCTATATGGATTGAACATTGCTGTTCATTGTGATGTGCCTATCTTTTATATGTCTATTGTGAGTATGATACCTACTTTTTATTCTTTCATTAAATATTTTTTACGATAATGCACTAGGTCGGTGAGCCCTCTTTTTGTTTTTCTTCTACTGTACTTCACACTGATTCAGTGGAGGGCTTTTTGGTTCCTTTTAGCACCCCTTACAATAACCTGTCTCGTGATACTTTTTATCACTAACCTTAATAGCACTCCTTGTCTTTCCTTCTGTGGCTGCCATCACAAAATACCCAGTGTCAGCTGCAGTAGGAGCTTAGCCAGAGTGGTTACATACCCACCATAGCCTTCGGGTTATATATACTTTCTGGCCGAACATAAGAATAACGTCATCACTCAACCACTTCCTGTAAGGCAGCTATTTGCCACTTATGGCTTACCAATTTCTGGATCTGACCTCTAGTCATGGCTGTTCATAAACTCCAGCTCAAACCACAGATAATGTATTGATATCTATTGCCTCCTCTTGGGACCAAGGAACAACTCGAGATCTGAGTTCCCAAAGAAAAGATAACCCAATAATGTACTTTGTATATAATAATTTACTATTTGTGTAGGGGCTACAATGGAAAATAGACCATTTTGTACTTTAATATTCTGTCTCTAATAAAACAAATGAAACTGTAAAGCCTTTTTATAAGCAAAAAGTAATTGAATACCTTCAAGGGACAGCAACTTCCTGTTTCTTTCATAAAAGGAACAAAAGAAAAAGCACCCACAAACAATATAATAGGGTACTTCTTGTTTTAATGCTTTGTGTTTCCCATTGGACTGACAATTGAAAGATTACACTGCAAAAGAGAAATAGAGCTCATTACTGCACAGCCACTTTGTAGGAAAGAGTTTATCTATCAACAAATGAGTTCAGAACACATGGGAAATACTTGCTATATTCACATATATGGTGTATTATAGGGAGAGCTTGTAAGGGAGAGATGTAAGGAGCATTATTTTGTATGGTTCCCTTAGCTCCATAGTTAAAGACAAGTGATTTAACAGTTCAATAAAGCAATCTTCCATTATAAACATGTTTAAAGAAAAATTACATCAAATGCAAATGAAAGCAGTAATAATTTGGCATGTTAAAATAGTTTGGTAAACTCTAATCTCACTGCAGGGATATGTAATATTAATATACCGAAAAGCAGCTGTTACGCACAGTGGTCTCTAATTCATGTATTCATTTTCTTTTGAGTACTTCTGTATTATTTGGGCATGGAAAAAAGGTACATATCAGACATTTTCTATAATGAAATTGAAAAATGCAGAAAAGACAAACCATGCATTTTGCCAATCACAATCAAACATTATAACAGAATGCCAATCCATAAAATAGGGATAAAATAAGCAATTTCATAGTGAAGGCTTGACACAATGTATAAGCACTGGTGTAAATCAATAGTAGCTAGAGCTTTATTAAAAAAATAAAACTGTAGCAACCAGGAAAAAAGCAATAAATGCTGCATTATCTATGTATGCATTGACATGCCAAGTCCAAGGTTATGTCAAGAACAATTCAAACTATGGAGCCAATAGATTGGCCAATAGATTATATAAAAGGACACTGTACACATGGAAAGCATTAGTGCATAGATAGGGAGATCATGTCTATTTATGTACAATGGTCACATGATGCTTTTTATAATTCTAGCTATGCTACTGAATATTACAATCATGACATATTTCTCTTCTATTTTCCCTCTCTGCCATCTATTTAAAGCATATGTCATTGTTTTTTCCCAGTTTTTTAAAACCACCTCTTCATGGGATTTTGAAGGTGACCAACATACATATTAATTCTTATAGTTAAAAAGCATCAAATGTCCTTTATTGTTTCTTTTTATGTAAAACAAAATTAAATAAACAGAAATTAGAATAAAAGCATTAGGTTATTATCTTGAATAGACATTCCATAATGTACAGACAACATTCATTTTGGGGCTCAAAAGAGGGCAACAAAGCTTCTAATATGTTGGAGCATATACAAAGTGGTATCCCCAACTGTCAATATTTAAACCCTACAACCAGTGTCTTGATTGTTGGTTTCAGCCTGGGGTATCCAACGTGTTTCAACATATTTCACTCTCTTCCTCTGGGATATGCTACCACTCTATAATATTAAGATCAATGTAAGAATAATAATAATAATAATAATAATAAAAACTAGTTTGACCATGCATCAAAATTATGTTAGAATAGAAGAAAGAGAGGAAAGTGGAATTATTGCACATGGAAACCAGCAAAAATGCAGCAGTTTTCTTTTTAATTTAAACAAGGTGATACGTGCAGACATACTATGGTTGTCCGTACCTCCTTTGTGTTCAGTCCCTCTGCAACCCATCAACCTTAGCACAATATCATTAGCTATACATTGATGAATAGGTGGCTGGACAGAAAAGTTTCTGTTTTTTTTTTTTTAGATAAATATGCTACATTCAGTTGTGATTGTTATATAGTGGAGTTTTCTTTAATACATATAAGTATAATTAGCTAGCTTTAAAGGGAAACTGCCAGGACTGAAAAATGAGAACTGTTGACTTGGTTTTAGGTAAATATTCCTTACATAACTACTTACTAGTTCAGTATACTGGAACTAGAAGCAACCAATTAAGGCAGAACTGTAAAGACAGCTGTTCTTGCCATATACAAATATGCAGAACATTATGGCAGACTCACCTCTCTGTTTGCCCTCCTGCATCAATGACAGTTTAGAACTGTCACTCACCACTCTGTCTGCTGCCAACGTTATTTTCTCTGATGCTTTGTCTATGTTTTACATCCTCCTCCTCAGCCATTGATGATGTAACTTGCACATTATGGCAGATTCACCACTTTATTTGCCCTCTTCCAACACTGATAATGCAGAACTGTTCCTTGCTGTAATTTTCTCCCCCACTTTTTTTTTTTGGTTCAGAGTCCCTCATGTTTGGCCATTGGGCCATTGAGTTACAGTATAAACTCTGCTCCATTCTCAGCAATCTAATAGATGCAGGGATTATACACTGCACTGTACAATCACACAAGCATTGCACACCATAACAAAACACATGTAAAGTCTCTTCTTCAAATATTTTATCTCCTAACAATTAAAGTTCTGCTTTAAAAATCATGACAAATGTTATTTATAGACTTGTTCCAAATTAATGACTCACTAAATAATGATATATAATAAATTAGTTTCAGCTCCTATATGTCCATTTCGGCTGGTTTCTTTGGGATGTTAACCATATGTTTTCCTTTACATAGGCCCTAAGAGATAACTTATGTCTGCCACTCTTTCTTGTTTGCAATTTCTATATTCACTTCTGTAAAGTATAATGCAGCATTTTACATTCCAAGAAGTATTATAAGCAAATTTAAATTGCTTTGTTAAAAGCAAAGCAAATAAAAGTAGTTTCAGTAAATACCTGACCATGACTTTAAAAATGCTTTTGAACGATATATAATAGAACCGTTTGGCTTTTGAGCTCAGAGTCAATGCTCTTCAGGAAAGCTCCACTGAAGCTAATAGATATGTTTTCTACATAAAATTTAAGTACTCTGTAGACAAGAAATTTTTTTTGATTATTACATTATTTTATTATTTACATGGTAAAGTATGTAAAACAAAAAATATCAACAACAGCAGCCTTTTTATAGGAAAATTGTGAATGACTTGAAGGTGTCAACTTTGCATAGGAGTTCTACAATTTTTTCCTAAAATGTATTTTTATTTCAAAGTAAGTAAAGGGTAAGCCATTAATTATTTTTCTGCCATTTCATCTTTATTTGTTAAAGGAAGCTGTTTACTTGTTGTTTTGTGTACCCTCAAAGCATTTTTCTTGGAATTTTGTTGATTATGGCATTGAGATCCTCATTGGTCCGCATCTAGGACACAGAGATGTGAAAAATGGAAATACCCAAACATAAAACAAATTGAAGAGTTTACAATTCTCTGAAAAGATTTCAGTGAAATTTCACCATTTTAACCAATTGCATTGGAGCCAATGGGAAAAAAATGAAATTAAGGTGGCTTTGGAGGTTTGTAAGAGTACAATAGGCTTTAAATGGCAACGGATGGTTATAGAAGCTACTTTCAACAATCCCCCCTTCCTTCACACACTAGTCTTGTTATTTTGTTTTTAACTGAAAAAAACAAAACGGGGAAAGTAAAAGGAAATTTAAGAAATTTAAAGTGACTTATACAATATTGAAATACACAACACAAATACAAAGATCACTAAATACAATAAAAATAAACTACCCCAAATACACCTCCCCCCAAGGAAATACCAACCCCCCCTAAAAAAAAAAACAAAAAAAACTACACACCCTCTTAATAGAAAAAAAATATAGATACATTTTTATAGTAGATTTCACATAAGCAGCTAAATTAGCAAAATTACAAGTGTCTGCTTCTGCAAAATTTCACAGGTGGCAAAATCAATACTTTTGTATTGAAATCAATTTTTTTGCCAAAATCACCTTGCTCATCTTCACTACTACTACTATTACTACTAATAATAATAATACCACAAATACTAAAAATTAAAAGCAATGGAAAATGTTATGTTTTAAAAATGTGTCCCTGTCTTTATGCTTATTTTATTAAAGCCAATTTCATGTCATGAATTCAACCATACAAAAATATTTTTTACAAACACGTTTATACCAGTTACAAACAAATGTAAAAAGCAAATGAAAACTTAGCAATGCAGCAACCAAAACAATTTATCACAACTATGGCACTCATGATACATATCTCCTAACAAAACAAAAAAAAAGTATCTGCGCTCTCATAACAGCACAGAGAAGCATTGCACATTTATTGTATTATATAATTATTCAAATGGGCTATAAAGATAGCACAGTGCCTACAGGGGTGATTACATTTCACATTTTATGAGGCTATAAAATATTTTTTTACAAAGATAAATTATATGGGATTAAATTCACATCTGAGGAAACACAATGTCATCAAATATCAGTTTCCACAATGGCAGGAAAATATTATCACTAATATAGAGACATTTTAATAAAGGGAGCAAAAGAATTAGATTGTAAGCTCCCAGGATCAGGCCCTCCTAACCCTCTTGTATTGAACTGTATTGTTGCTGTATTTTCTCCCTTTATATTGTAAAGCGCTGAGCAAACTGTTGGCGCTATATAAATCCTGTATAATAATACTAATACAATAATATTTGCCACAGACTCACCAGGATAATGGACTCACCAAGACTCTCATGGAGCTTTGGTGAAAATATACCTATTATCTCAGCTGCCAAGTGCTCTAGAAAGTTTTTTCATTTTTTTCCTATATATGGCCTTTTTGTTTTGTTTTTTTTTACAAATGATACATGATCCTAAATAAAAACAGAAGAAAAATGATGTTTTGCTTTTATCCAGCTAATCCTGCCCATGTATCTAAAACTAATGTTAATATGATGTCATAATTCTTCTGATCTGATCTAACATGTTATACAGCCTAACATTTTTCAAAAAGTTAGCAGGTTGAACTTCATGTAACAATTGGTCCACTAGAATTACCTTTGTCCTGGAAGCAGTTATGTGTTAAAAAAAAGCCCAACACTTATAAATAGCATTTCTAGGAATGATTAACTATATTTATAGGATAACTATATTTTTGAAAACATTTGTTTTCCAACACCCCTCCTCCCTATACTACAGACCTAAGATTATTTAGTAAATGCCTTCTTCTGCTTCCCACGCCAGCTCTAGCTGTTCTGCAGGCTACAGTTAACAAATTCTATAAAGCGACTATAGAGAAACGATAAACCGGAGAATAAGAAATACAGATCTAAATCAGAGGGAGCTAATACATACATTCTACTATATGTATTACAGTAGCTGCTTGACAATGAAATGTTGGATGTCTGTTATGGCCTGAGTCAACAGACATTTGTTTGCATTGAAACTGCTCCCCCCTCTATTCAGGTCAATAGGAATGCAAACGCATGAAGCAGGTTGATGCAGTATAGAAGGAAAAGAAGATCTAATGCAATTCAGAAAGAAATCAACGGCAGGTCAAATCCACCTGTCAATGAATTATGAATGATCTCAGAAACGACTCAAACTGATATCAAATAAAATCGTAACGCATGAAAGCAAGCTGCATTTGTCCCAAAAGTCTATTGGTATAGGTTATAAATAGGATTTTGAAATGTAATTTTACAGCTGTTCCTGGATGAGGAGCTCCATATATTTTCTTATTACTCCTATGGAGTTAGTTTAGAAATGAAAATCAAAATGCACTACTAAAGGTTTTATATGTAGCAGCACTATAGCCACTCAATAATAGCTTGCAAAGAGAGATGGAAAGCTATAGTCAGGTCCATAAATATTTGGACATGGACACAATTCTAACATTTTTGGCTCTATACACCACCACAATTGATTTGAAATGAAACGAACAAGATGTGCTTTAACTGCAGACTGTCAGCTTTAATTTGAGGGTATTTAGATCCAAATCAGGTGAACGGTGTAGGAATTTCAACAGTTTGCATATGTGCCTCCAACTTGTTAAGGGACCAAAAGTAATGGGACAGAATAATAATCATAAATCAAACTTTCACTTTTTAATACTTGGTTGCAAATCCTTTGCAGTCAATTACAGCCTGAAGTCTGGAACGCATAGACATCACCAGACGCTGGGTTTCATCCCTGGTGATGCTCTGCCAGGCCTCTACTGCAACTGTCTTCAGTTCCTGCTTGTTCTTGGGGCATTTTCCCTTCAGTTTTGTCTTCAGCAAGTGAAATGCATGCTCAATCGGATTCAGGTCAGGTGATTGACTTGGCCATTGCAGAACATTCCATTTCTTTCCCTTAAAAAACTCTTTGGTTACTTTTGCAGTATGCTTTGGGTCATTGTCCATCTGCACTGTGAAGCGGCGTCCAACGAGTTGTGAAGCATTTGGCTGAATATGAGCAGATAATATTGCCCGAAACACTTCACAATTCATCCTGCTGCTTTTGTCAACAGTCACATCATCAATAAATACAAGAGAAGCAGTTCCATTGGCAGCCATACATGCCCACACCATGACACTACCACCACCATGCTTCACTGATGAGGTGGTATGCTTAGGATCATGAGCAGTTCCTTTCCTTCTCCATACTCTTCTCTTCCCATCACTCTGGTACAAGTTGATCTTGGTCTCCTCTGTCCATAGGATGTTGTTCCAGAACTGTGAAGGCTTTTTTAGATGCCGTTTGGCAAACTCTAATCTGGCCTTCCTGTTTTTGAGGCTCACCAATGGTTTACATCTTGTGGTGAACCCTCTGTATTCACTCTGGTGAAGTCTTCTCTTGATTGTTGACTTTGACACACATACACCTACCTCCTGGAGAGTGTTCTTGATCTGGCCAACTGTTGTGAAGGGTGCTTTCTTCACCAGGGAAAGAATTCTTCAGTCATCCACCACAGTTGTTTTCCGTGGTCTTCCGGGTCTTTTGGTGTTGCTGAGCTCACCGGTGCGTTCCTTCTTTTTAAGAATGTTCCAAACAGTTGTTTTGGCCACGCCTAATATTTTTGCTATCTCTCTGATGGGTTTGTTTTGTTTTTTCAGCCTAATGATGGCTTGCTTCACTGATAGTGACAGCTCTTTGGATCTCATCTTTGGAGTTGACAGCAACAGATTCCAAATGTAAATAGCACACTTGAAATGAACTCTGGACCTTTTATCTGCTCATTGTAATTGGGATAATGAGGGAATAACACACACCTGGCCATGGAACAGCTGAGAAGCCAATTGTCCCATTACTTTTGGTCCCTTAACAAGTGGGAGGCACAAATGAAAACTTGTAATTCCTACACCGTTCACCTGATTTGGATGTAAATACCCTCAAATTAAAGCTGACAGTCTGCAGTTAAAGCACATATTGTATGTTTCATTTCAAATCCATTGTGTTGGTGTATAGAGCCAAAAATGCTAGAATTGTGTCCATGTCCCAATATTTATGGACCTGACTGTATATGTCACTTGGTCTGTTAACAGTCTGGTCACTCTGTTCACTGTTGCTCCATTCAGTTCTTTCTCTAGATTTAAAAAAATTGATGAGAAGTGGCCAGACATGGAAGCCTTAAATGAAAAAGTCAACTGTTGCTGCAGGCAAGTATTTTGCTTGCACATGATTGGATTAATGAAGTCAGCAAAGCTACACCTCATTCTATAAATTTTGGTCAAATTCCCTTGCAAATCGGGGCATCCTTTTTGAAGTGAACAGTCTATTTGCCTTTAGTAAATCAACCCCAGAATGTGTGCAGAATGGCGGTCATTCACTGTTTTTGAAGTGAACAGTCTATTTGCCTTTAGTAAATCAACCCCAGAATGTGTGAATGGCGGTCATTCACTGTTTTTCACAGGTGACAGAATCCTGCCTCCTTTCTATTGCCGCATCACTGCTAATGTCATAGGATTTAATCTAAACATCTACTATGTTTAATTGCATAGTATAATAATGATGCTAAAGAGCACACACCATAAGATACTACAGCCCGGTTAAGAAGCCAAATATATTGAAGTCACAAGAGCATGCAATCTTTCTCACACTGCACTGTAATGCTCAGTTCCTGAATGACTTAGTCAGGCCTGTACATGTCAAGTGGTCAAATGTTATATTAACTCCTTCACGCCTAAGGGTGAAACAGATCCTAACGTCTAAGCACAATTTTGCAACTTTGACATGTGTTAATAAAACCGTACATATCACCACAACTACTTTGTGCATCCAGGTGAATTAAACCTTGTTTTTTTCAGGACAAATTGGGCTTTCATATGGTGGTGAATGGTAAATGATATCTACTTTTATTATCAAAGGAAAACTAGCCCAAAAGAGTAAAAAAAAAACAAAAACACATTTTTAAATTTAGCTTTATATTTCTTGTTGCTACCATAACCTACGTCCAAAGAACAACCCAAAATAAATTCACCTGCTGCTGGTGATACCACATATGTGTATGTTATTTGTTGTTTGTACCCGTAGTACAGCCCAAAAACAATAGTGCACATTTTGCTTTTTATTTTTCCTACCTAAAACACACTGACACAAATTTAAAAATAAAATCCTGCCCTAAATATACTGACCCTGATCTTTGACCTTTACTTGACCCAAACACTAACCCTGGCACTGACCTAGATCAAACCTTGATCTAGGTATTTTTTCTTTATTTTTAACATTTATTAATTTATTTTACAACTGTTTTTTTTTCTCTGAAAGGAGAGAGAAAGATACAATGTACCCCTCTCCTCCATTCAGAGAGAGAAAACACAGGAGCGGGTTTCACAGTGACTGATCACTGTGATAGCCTCTGATTGGCCAGTCTCTGTGCTGGGAGGCGCATGGTGCAAATAAAGATACACAAATATGCTTCCCTACGGCATAAAGCCCTAAAGCTCAGTGCTGTGAGGCCGCATATTTGTGTGAGGTCGACAACATGGAGTTAAACCTTTTGCCAGTATCCTGATGCCTCTGTGACTTCCTATGTGTGACCATACAAGAGAAACCAAACTACCACTCAACTGAAAAAAGATAATTTCCTGTACAGCACACAAACATGAATAACAGCACCTTTTTCTTCAGTGGGAACTTGGGGGTATGCAGCTTGGGCTTCTTCAGCACTGGATGCATGTAATGGCAAGGGGTGTTGGAGGGTCTATTAATGCGGTTGTTGGTGGATCCATTGTCCCTGGGAGAGATTTATTGTTGCAGGGGCAGTCTATTGTTGCTAAGGAGGTCTATTGTTGCTAGTGGGACCTTATGTTGCTGGGGGGGTCAATTGTTTGTGAGAGGGATCTACTGTTGAGGGAGGGATCTGTTGTTTCTAGATACTGGAGGATATACTGATTCTGGTTGCAGGGAGAAATTTTGTTGCTGGTTGGGGTCTATTGTTTATGGCGTAGATCTATTATTGCTGGGGGATATATTTTTGCTAGAAGGGTTTAGTGTTGCTGGATGCTAGGGATCTCTTTTCTTCTGCTTTTCTTGTTATCATTAACAAACTCAATACAAATTGCTTGCACCACAAAATTATGTCTGGTTCTGTATTCTTTAAAAAGGGTTGTGACGATTGCGGCGTCAGACCCCAGCCCTTCTCACCAAACTCGTGACCGAAGGACTAGCCAATCTAAAACCGCGCTGTCACGTGCGTAACAATGCCACGCCCAGCTGCACCCTGCACAAAGATTTTCCAGCTAATGGACCACAATCTGTGTACTTGCAGCCTGGGAGCAATTGTTACTTGGTCAGGTTAATTACGCAATTAACCCTTCACACTGCCACCACCTCCTTTTTCTACAGAGAAAGAGGAAACTCGGCAATATTAGCAATAACACTATGATGGTTGAATAATCGTCTGTATACCACTGTCACTGCAGGCAGGATATATAGAGGTTTAAACACACAGTAGCGCTCTTCAGAGATAGGGGATCTTAGTTTGCATTAAAGAGCTTTAGAAACAGTTCAACACTTTCAGAAAGTAAGATTTATTACTAAAAGGTCAAAAGGGTGCAATAAAAATATTTACAGAAAAAGATGTAGCCAATATATATATATAAATATACAGAGAGCAATAACACAGCAAAGAGATAACAGAAAGAAATTTAGGGAGGTCAAGTACTTGCCAAACGTCCTGGTTTAAGCAGATCAAGTTTCAGAGCAGAAGGGTGCCTTATCTCCCGAAGTTGGTTCCTGATGTTAAAAGATAGATTTCTTCAACTTAGCTCAACTCAGCTTTGCTTAGCTCCACTCAGCTTAGCTTAGCTCCAAGCATAACAATATTTTTCTAGGAACTCAACAGGGTGTCTCCTTACAACAGAGAACCAATCGCCTCATTTGGGGAGGGGTGTTGTAGGCGGGGAGCTCAGGCTATGACCAAATCCCTCCCAAATTATACTATGGTCAATAACGTTTCCTAGGTACATGTAACATTCTATCCACGGGTAAATTAATACTCAGAATCATCTGCTGTACGTCTAGATATGAAATATGACATACCTGTGGGGATGGTTAAGGAGATATAATTTTCTGCTCTCCTGTAGATGTCAGATAGGGGATGCAATATATCAGACGACTTGTATTAAAGTCACCGGTCTGAATATATGCCTGGTTTTTAGGTACGTCTTTCATAGTCCAAGATATGAAATCATAGGGGGAAAGTGGATTTTTGAATGTGATGTCTGCTTTATGGCTTATCTGGAATGTGTTGAAGCTCAGTGAGGGACTTGGTTTATGGCTTTACGATATCCCAGATTGAGAAGTTAACAGACATCTAGGCACCAGCTCGGTTGGGATTTTATAGCCCTGGAGCTCTCCCGCTGAGTCTGACTGCCTGTGACCTCAGTCTCATCCAGACCTCATGCCACTCAACAGAAAGGGAGGGGGGATGAGGGAAGAGTGAGAGAGAGGGATACAAGATGGAGGGTTTGGAGCAAAATGGATGATCGTGTCCATCTCTGTGTGCACGATTGCTACAGGGGTGGCATTGGGTGTTGCATAGGGATGGAACCAGTGTACAGTGCTCGGAGGTGGGTAGGGGCCAGGGGCGGACTGACAACTCATGGGGCCCCCGGGCAATAGTGGATCATGGGGCCCGTGTCCTTGCCCAAACTCAAAAAAGCCTATGAAAAAGGTACCAGGGGCATCTCATGGGGCCCCCTACTAACCCCGGGCCTTCGGGCAGTGCCCGAGTTTCCAAATGGTCAGTCCGCCCCTGGTAGGGGCAGAGACAAAGGTTGACTTTGAATGGGGGAGTAGCTGCAACTATTCTCTATGAAAGAAATCCCTGAACAGCACACATACATAACTGCAATCCTATATACAACCTATTGAAAATATGTGTGCAAGTTGATACTAATAAGCTAACTATAAACAAAACATCAAATAGTGGGGCAAAGCAAATGGGACCTTTAGGGTCAGGTTGATACACAACAGATGCAGGCACCCAAGCAGAGTGCTGAGGCAAAGTGAGTGAGGTAAGTTTGCCTTTGATCCCATCTATGGCTTGTGTTACCATAGCATTTTCAGACCACGCAACTGCTTTTAATGATTTAATTATGATGATCACATGCTTGGGCCTCATAGTGGCTTGTTCATAATATACATGTTCCTTTTCATTTCTGTTTATAGACATTAATTTCCTTAATGGTTTTTGAGTGTGACATATGTTTAATGCATGTGACAGACTGGAACACGCAGAGATACCATAGAGACTACTGACTAAAGAATTTTCCTATTTTCTAAGTAAAGATTGTCCTCTTTTTACAAGACATTTCATCCAAAATAGTCTTGACAAGTAATAAGTAGTGATTATAGATCTGATTGATTTTTTTTTTCAGAACAGCATGCAATCATCATTATTTAATTCAAAGAAAATAAACAAACATTTAATTTGCAGTGGAGTTATACTAGATTACAGGGAACAAACAATGAAGATATTGTGAGTATACAGATTAATGAAATAGCTTGAGCAGAAAAGCTCATAAGAAATACTCCATGTAAATGGAAAAAAAACTGCAGCAGTCATATAAAATACATAAATGTGAGTGTGGGTGTATATCTATCTATCTATCTATCTATATATATATATATATATATATATATACTGTATATATGAAACAGAGTAGGAAGGCTATAATGGAACAAACCTGAAAGGACTAATGGTGCAATTTAACATGACTTTTCATTAGCGCAGCGTTTGATTGATTTTTTAATTAACAATAATGTGCTGAATAGCATTTGAAGTTATTGAAATCTGGCTTAGAAGCACTAATAAGGGCTTTTGAATAATTCAGCCTAGTGACTTTAAAAGGGTGAGGTCAAAGTAGCCATATCAATGATGTGCTTTTACAGTGATAGCGAAAGCATGGGGAGTACTGCAGACAAACTGCATAGGGAGAGATTTGTATAGGGCCCGTAGGCACTTGCAGATCTGTTAAGGTAGATATAAACTCTTAATATGTATTTATTAAATAAATAAAATAATAAATAACAGGTTGCATGTTTATTTTCACAGAGCTTTTTCGTTAATTGTTGCTGGCTGCAATTGTGTTTTTCTCACAGGCCTTTTTTTAAATGGTGACAACAGTGGAATGTGATTGGGCAATGTGCATCAGCACAGAAGCTTTCTTGGTTTGGTATAAAGGCAGGAGACTGGGGGGAGACAGGTGCAGAGCTCTGTCATCCCATAACACAAAGTGCCTAAGCAAGGACTTTTAAATCAAAATCACCAGCTAGTACTTTTATTAGCGCTTGCAATCGAAAATAAAAGTAAGCTATCCAGTGACATTATCATATTAAAGCATAGAACAATACAAAGGAGATAGAGCGCACAACTGCCCTAGTGTGATATTGTTTTATTAGGACAACAATATAAATCCTTCTTAAAATTCACTCACATTTCCCAACCGGGTATAAAGCATATCGTGTGCTCAATGCTGGCTTTCTGCGTAATCCCTGTAAGATCCAAAATGACAGATCATATAGGATCTTACAGGGATCACACAGAAGGCCAGCATTGGGCACATGATATTCTGTATACCTGGTTGGGAAATGTGAGTGCATTTTAAGAAGGTTTTAAATTGTTGTCTTAATAAAACGATTTTACACTAGGGCGGTGTAACGTAGATGTGGGATTCAAGTGATTGGACTGAGATGTGATCAGTAGCAATATGTAATTGTAAATTTAGTTTCATTCCTTGTTGTTAGGGAGGTGTTCAGTCATGGGTGTTCAGAGACATGTGCTCATCCATTAGCATCTGAAAAGACAGAGCAGCTTCCAGCCTGGAAGTGACACCCAAGTGCCAATAAGATTTGTATATATATATATATATATATATATATATATAATCAGGCTCTGCCACCTTCCTGAAGTTTAAAAGAGGAACGCAGACGTTTCAGCTTCATGACACCAGGGGGGCTCCGATCTGTCTGGGAGCTACAAATTATATCAGTAGATCAAAGGAATATGTTTCATCTCTCATAAAAGTTAAAATATTAGTTGCAGAGAGATGAAAATACTTTCTTCTGATTGGACACTCTGTAGGCTACATCTGCATGTAAAACCATATTTGTGGCCAATGTGGGGTCCCAGAGAAAGGCAGAAAATGATTATATTGCGCCTGATGGCGACAGCTGAACAGTGATTGGTACTGTCGCGATTGGACTGATGCGCTGGTGTCGGAAATTCAATCCCTGACTTGGTGATTCAAACTGTTCCTGGTCCAATCGACTTTGGGCATTTCAGGACCCAGAGTGTCCTGTGGGCTGGTACTGGAACACCCCCCAGAGTCAATTGGCCAAGGACTATTGTCCAGCCCATGTCCATATTCCCATAAATTGAGGACCCTGGGGTATGGACGTGGTGATTTGTATGGAGCCCGTTCTATTTGACTGACGGATTGCGGACTTTCTCTGACTTGCTCCAGTCGCAGGAGAAATCTTGGTAAAAGTTTATTTCTGTTTTATTTCCCTTTTATTTTATAGTCAATAGCCAATTGTGTGTCTTCTTGCATTTTTTGTATTTTCTGTAACCTTTTATACTTTGTACATATTTTATGCACTGCCCACTTTTGGGATATTAAATCTTATAATTAATAAGTGACTTCTGGGTACTTAAGTTCGGGCTCATATCTCCGGAGAGATTAGATTGTATTGTATTTTAGTGTCTTTATATGCTCGGTCAAGTTCATTGCCAATCTGTATGCAATTGCACTGTGTGTTGGCAGATTGCGTGCAGATTGTAAGGGTGACAGGTCTGCCAGACGGAGATCTGTGTGTGTGTGTGGTGTCCCAGCAGACCGTTCTGTGGATAAACTGTTGGGTGGTGGCAAGTTACCGTTTGTGGTGTGTCTGGTGTGGGGTTGTGTGGACAGTGGAAGAGTGATTAACACCAGGGTTCTAGCTTGGAGGATAGCTGGAAACATTTTAATTCAAAATAGATCTTGCAACCAGCATACAATTTTATACAAAAGTAAAAAAATACACAAAATAAATAACATAAGCCATCATACTGGTAATAAACAAAATAGAAACTGGATACCTCTCCAGGGCACAATGCAGTAAATAACAGAAACACAAAAACTGTTCTTTATGACCGTAGCATAAAGGCATATAATTTTAAAACCTATAAAGGCCAGCCTACTTGCAAAAACAAAACTGGCCTACATGGCCTATTATTTTAAAAGGAAAAAAGGTATCTAAAAAAAAAAGAAAACAATATACTAAGGCCTTAACAGCCTTGTAAATTACTCACATCTTCACGCCCTTACGGAATAAATTAACCCCCTTTCAGGGGAAATCACACTTATTCAAGTGTATAGGCCTTTTGGGCCCACCAGAATTCTCAACACCGCACCCCTTATAAGGGGGAATCACACTCAAAAATATCAGCCTATACAGCTCTAATACACACGAAAACCAAATATGTTATCCAACAAAGGCTAAGAAACCTAGACCTTTAGGTATCCGTGATCATTCTCAAAAAGAAACCTTCAAACAAAATCTAAGGGGGGTGAAAGGAGAGGAGAAAAGCAGGACAGCAACCACACCAAGAGATCAACAGACTGCCGCTACAAGCCTGATATTCCTCCACACCTCTATCCAGACCCTTCGCTGCAGTCTGTCTTTCTCAAGACCCCGAATTTTCCCAACCTCACCAAGGATGTCACGCACCACCACCTGAACAGGAAGTACCTTCTGCCGCAAGGAGACCTGACACCGTGCATTCCAGGTGTAGTAAAGGACAACTAGACAAACTAGAAACAGTGTATTCAAATCAAAGCCAGCATGACTTTCCAATGCCCGATACACCCACTCTGCATAATAAATGCAGTGCAGGAACGGGATGCCTAGAGCCCTTCCCACCTCTTTATACACCTCTACATTGAAGGGACATCGAAGTAAGACGTGGTCCATACTCTCCACTTCACCCCCACACTCCGTCCTCAGACAACCACGGTCATCCAAAGGACGGTACTTCAGATTTCCCCTCACATAGAGCCTGCCGTGGAACACAAGCCAGGCCTGGTCCCTAAATTTTAAGGGAATCCTCTCCATATTTAATAAACGCAGGCCCTCCCTTATAATATGGCTTGGGTAATCCTTCAAGGCCAGCGGCGCATGAAACGCAGAGGCCACGATCCTCTCCCTCAGCAGTCTCCCAGGGAGCGACCTGACCTCCTCCACAGTCACACACCACCCCCTAAGAATCTTCAAGCACGGGGTGACATAAGCCAGGAGCTTACCGTGCTTGACCCATAAGCTTTTCACTGGCCTGCCTCTCTCCCAGCAGCTCAGAAAAGGTCTAAACCAGATTTGAAAAAGGCCTACCCTTGTTCTCATTTAGCATACTACCAATGTTATGTTTTATAAACATCAAAGAGAAGAAAACAATCGGGTTGACCATACCTAGGCCACCCTCCCACCTGGATTGGTAAGTCATATCCCGCTTTACAAGGTTAAGTCTGTTCCCCCATAACAGCTGGAAGAAACAACTGTAAACTCTCATATAGAGATACTCTGGCAAGAGACAGATTAAACTAATGTACAAGGAAATGGGGACCAAGTAAGTTTTAATTAGGTCAATCCTTTCCCTTAGGGACAACCGCCATCCCTTCCAGCTTCTCACTTTACCATCAGCATCTGACAACCTGGATTCCCAATTTGCTTTACTGTCATCGTCAGGTCCAAATTCGATACCTAACACTTTGATCTTCTGACGGGGCTCTGGGAAGGCATCTGGAAGCTCTAAGCCCTCACCTTCCCTACCCATCCAGAAAACTTCACATTTATCATGATTAATCTTGGAGCCTGATGCCGCCGCATACTGCTCCATCACCAAGACCACCTCCTGCGCCTCACTGGTCCAAGAGATGAAGACAGACACATCATCAGCATAGGCCACGACCCTCAAAGGTGGCTCACCAGTAGTGCCCACCAGCACCCCGACATCTAGCCTCCTAACGAAGGGGTCAATGGCAAAGGCATAGAGCAGAGGGCTCAGCGGACACCCCTGGCGCACCCCCGAGCCAACCTCGAAGGGCCGCCCAACCATTGACCAACATGAAGCTCTCAGCCCCCTTGTACAATGTCTGCAACCAGCCAATGAACCTCCCCTCCAGGCCATACCTGTCAAGGAGATGCCAGAGGTACTTGTGGTTAACCCGATCAAAAGCTTTAGCTTGATCAAACTCCAGCAAGTACTTCCCACAACCGTTAGCCCTGCACCGCTCCAGAGCCTCCTGGACAGCTAACACCACTGAGAAGGTGCTCCTGCCTTGCACTGAGCAGTGCTGCTGCTGCGAAAGTAAACCGTCTGCCACCGACGACAAGCGCCAGAAAAGAATCTTGGCCAGGATCTTTCTATTGACATTAAGCAGGCTAATGGGGCACCAATTCTCAATCATCGTAGAGTCCTTACCCTTTGACAGCAAGATCACAGCTGACTTCCTCATGGAGGGAGGGAGCGAACCCTCATCCAGACAGCAATTAAACACCTACACAAGGTGAGGTGTCAAGCGGGATTTAAAGGTCTTAAAGAACTCCGCTGTCAAACCGTCTGGCCCTGGTGTCTTTTTAAAGGCCAGACTGTCTTTGGCAACCTCTTCAGCTGTGATCTCACTTGTCAAACTCATAGGCGGAGTGTTATTCTAAAATCCAGTGTAGAATCCAGGGAGCTCGACATCCCTGCCTGGTCAAGGTGCTTCTCTCTCAGAAGATCTTCAAAAAAGGCTCTGGAGACCTCCAAGATCCCTGACCTGGATTTTGTCAAGGATCCCGTACGATCTCTCAGACCGCTGATTGTTTTAACTGCTCTGCTCTGTTTGCAGTTCTGGTAAGGGTTGGGTGAATGATATTTCCCATAGTCCCTCTCCAGAACCAAAGAGGCATGCCGATTGTACTGATACTTCTTCAAGAGAAGCTTCACCTCTGAGATTGCCCCAGATTCTCCACCCTCTGAGACAAGGCGGTCAAGCTTCTTCCGTAACTGCTGATAGGCAATGTATTTCTCAAGTTGTTTCCTCTTACCTAGGGCCTTGAAAAACCTGCCAATCTGCACTTTGGTAAGCTCCCACCACTCCAACTTACTGCCGCAGAAATCCAGGATGGTCTCCTGTGCTTGAAGAAATTCCTCAAAGGATCGCCTCACCTCTTCATCCTCCAGCAGAGCCGAATTCATCCTCCAGACACCCCTTCCCTTCAGCGGCGTATCTGAAGCATTCAAAGTCACAGTCAATAAAAGGTGGTCGGAAAACTCCACTGCCTGACATTCAGGTGCCGAGAAGGCACCCTTTAAACAAAAAACTATCTATCCTACTCTCACTTCTACCTCTTCTATACGTGAATCCCGTGCTGTCTGGGCTGCACTTAATTAAGGCGTCCTCCAGACCTGCTTCCCTGACTATCGCATTTAAGAAAACGCTGTCATATCCCAGCCTGTCAGTGGAGTCTTTCCTGTCTTTGGGCCTAGTGATGATGTTAAAATCACCTCCAAAGACAACCTGCCGGGGTTGTAAAACGAAATGGCTTAATCTTTGTGAAAAAGCATTTCCTGTCCCACTTTGCCTGGGGACCATACACGTTAATTAAACGCAGTTCCTGCCCTTTCACAAGGAAGTCCAGGACCAAACACCTTCCAATCTCCACCTCAAGGACCCGCCGGCACGTTACCATGCCGGAAAAAAGTACCACAACTCCTCTGTAAGGCTCAGCCGCAAGAGACCAAAAAGAGGGGCCACATCTCCATTCTCATTTTGCCAGATGTAAATCGGCCAGGCAATTAAGCCGGGTCTCTTGCAAAAACAAAACATCAGCTCCAATCTTGCTGAGCAAAAATAAGGCTGTACTATGAGCACTTACAGATTTAAGGCTGGCAACATTAATGGTTGCCACCTTTATCGGAGCGGGAACTGCCGTTAGGATACTTAATATGGCCGTTTCTTAACATTAGTTTTCCCACCCTTTCCTGGAAGCCTGGACCTCTTTAAAGAACCCCCAGCATCCTCATCCTCCATCGGGGAAAGGGGCTCACCTATGCCCCCCTCATCACCCGACAGGGTCCCAAACCTATTACTCAGAGGCACTTCCTCCACATCCAAGGAAGAGATGGATTAAGCAGCAGAGAGCACAGTTTTATTCTTACCTCCCCTCCCTACCACAGACCACCCCTCCCCTTTATCCTCCCCCCCGACCCCCCAACCCCTGAGCCTAGATCCAAACTCTCCTGCCTACACCCTGAAGTCTCCATACTCTTCACCAGCTCCCTACGGCGGTAGGGAAGCAATACTGGTGGGGGAGGCACCGAAGGCTTTCCAGCACCTGCCCCCTTAGCAGCCTTCCTTATTTTTGACTGGCTAGAGGGGGTAGACACATGAGGGGGGGCAGACAACACCTGGGAGGACACCAAACCAGGGGGACACACTACAACAGAGGGGGGGGGGGAAGACACAATTGGGGATGCACTGGATGCCCCTGGAGCCAGAACAGCATCAGTTGATGGCTCAACAGAGGCCTGACCTGCTTCTGCCTCCCTAGCCTCCTCAGCCTCCATCCTTGCAAGCTCCTCTACTACCCCTGGCAGGTTATGTAAAGCTTCTGGGCAGTTGGTATAGGAGTGACCAAGTTCCTGACATAGATTGCACCTACTTCTATAACAATCTTTGGCCTTGTGGCCAGTTTCCTGGCACAAAGAGCATTTTAGTATGCTACAAGATGAGGCAAAGTGCCCTTTACTACCATATCTGTGGCACACCCAGGGCTGGCCCGCATAAAAGATGACTAACCTGTCTTGCCAATAAAGGCAGAAGACGTGATATGGCTTACCACATTCCCTTGTACCCGCAGCTTCATTAAAGCAGCCCAACCCCCTGTCCATATGCCCCTATTATCCAGTTGTTTCCTGAGGGGACTCAAGACCTCCCCGTAACGATTTAACCATATCATGAGGTCCGCCGCCGGTATGGTTCCTCACTAATATTGTGACATTCTTCACTAGCGATTGTCTGGATACCACTTTTGGTATCAATCCTTCCCACCTGGGGGTATCCTTCCACCCACCTTCATACCTCTGCCAGAAGAGGTCCAAGCTCTCCGGCCTCATAAAAGACACATCATATTCCCCGGTACCTATGGGCGCTATAAAGGCAAATCTATCTTTAGTTACAAAGCCCATGTCTAAGATGTGATCAATCACTTCCCTCCTATTAGGGGGGAACTCCCCCAAACCATTTTATTTGCACTGCATTACATCTTGTAACCACAGACCCCAAACTCCCAGCCTGCATCATGGGTGGCCCCCCTACATTCTGACCACCTCTAAGAGTTGCGGAGTAGCTTACCATCTGCCTTGGAGCTGGGATGCGGGGATGGATGCAGGGACAGGAGCAGAGGTGGGTGCAGGGGCGGTCACCCGGATAGGTGCAGAGACAGACACCTGGACGGGACCAGAGGCGGGTGCCTGGGCGGGGCCAGAGGCAGGTGCCTGAACAGTAACAGAGGCAGGTACCTGGGCGGGGCCAGAGGCGGATGCCTGCATGGGACCAGACACGGGAGCTTGCACAGGAACAGAGACGGATACCTGGGCGGGACCAGAGGCGGATGCCTGCTCAGTACCAAAGGCGGGTGCCCGAATGGTAACAGAGACGGGTGCCTGCATGGGAACAGAGATGGGTGCCTGGGCGGGGCCAGAGGCGGGTGCCTGCACGGGAACAGAGACAGGTACCTGGGCGGGGCCAGAGGTGGATCTCTTTCCCTGCACTGGATCAGAGGCAAGTGCCTGTATGGGAACAGGGGTGTGTGTAGGGGCAGGAGCAGGGGCGGGAGCAGGGGTGGATACAGGGACGGGAGCAGAGACGGGATCCGGGACGGAGGGAGGGACAACCCCCGAGCTCGGCTTAGGCCGGGCTGGGCACACACTGGGGATCACTTCAGCAGACATGTTGACATTAACATTACCATTGTCCATAGCCATCACAACACCATCCATCACCTCACTTACAGTTCCACCGGGCACACCTCTTTCCCGTGGCTTTACCGCTGCATAGCACACCTCCCCCAGGCTGGCTGCTTTCTCTACCGCTGCAGAGATCCTCTCCAGATGGACAAAAGCAGCCCTCTCTCTTCTCCTGGGTCTCACCGGCTTGGAAACTTTGTCCTCCCCGGGGTCAGTATACCCGGAGAAAAAGGAGAACTGCCTCCCCTGCAGAGGAGACTCCAACTCCTCAATAAACTCCATTACTCCCACTCCTGCTGCAGCTTCCTCCGGCTCCTTGGATGCCCAATCCAGCTCCAGCTGCTGGGGAGGGATGGATTCCTACGCCTCCTCTACTGCCGTGATGACCATGGACTCCTCCACCTGCCGGTTCTCTGCTACGGGATCGGAGGACTCCTCAGATGACAGGACCACCTCCGTGTGGCCACTCACCGCCGCAATGGATTTGTCTCGGGCAGACTTAAACCTCTCCTCGTTTGTGTGCCTCTCTCTCAGCGCACCACTCTGCCTGCAGGCGGACGACCCGTTGCAATCTTTCCAGCTCCGGCCGCATGGCTTGGCGTTTGGTGCTCCACACACGGTCAAATGTCGCCTTGAAGCATTTTAGCTTCTCATGCCGCCGATTTTCTCTTCCTCCTTCCCAATCTTCCTGTTGTGGGATGTCACTCTCGCGCTATACTCGGTATAGGATTCCCCTGCTTTAGGGCCTTTTACCAAGTCTTCCACAGGTGGTATACTGGGACCGGTACTAGGTGCCCTGGGTGAGGGTCCACCACCCGGATCACGGCCGGGCTCCGCCATGGTTCAAGGGCCTAAGCCCAAAAAGTTAATTCCAGGCCCAAAATAAGGCCTGTTGGAGCTTCCAGAGAGCTCTTGCACAGCACACTGTCTGCTTCATCAGCTCCTCCCACTTCCTCTTACCGAGGCTGCTGGGACCAGACTTAGAGGATAGCTGGAGGAACCCTAGAAGGGTGTGCGATTGCTAGGCTGCTCCTCAACTCTAATTAGTGCACCAGATTGTATGTAAGATTTGTATCTGCCCTTGTGTAATCAGCCAGCTGGATTGGAGTGGAGTCTCCCTCCAGTGGTGGCCAAGAGGTAGTGCGGGCTGTGAAAGTATATCACGGCTGGTCTTTTATACGTATATATATATATATTCAAGTTAACTCCCCCTTATTCCCTCTTACCCCAAGTCACGACCGCACGTGCCCGCCTTGGTTAGCTAGTCGCTGTGGGCGTGTGCGTGACAGGCGGTCATGTGCTCTCTCCTTTGTATTATTCCAGGCTTGTATCCACCCCCCAGTGGAAGTTTTAGAGAGTTGCAGCTTCCAAAACTTATGGACTATGGATATGGACATTGAAATTCTGTGTATTCATTGTGGTTTACTAGACCAGCGCACTGGCTAATTTTGTGTGGATCATGTTAAAGCTTATATGAGATTTTAGTGGTTGGTTTTACATCTACCTCAACAAACTTGAGTTCTTTGAAGTGCAGTGCTGAGGTACTGGATGACCTGCCTGTGCAAAGATCTTTTCACCCAAAAATCCTTTTGATGACCAATATTTGTCCTCAACAACTGACTGATAGCTAGCTCTTCAATTGTTAATACCTTAGCTACACTTCTATTAATTGGAGTATTTTTCCTTTTTTAGATAATGACTTTTAGCTTGGGGTGATTAGAACTCATCAGGTACATGTTGCTGACATCCTATTCCAGAGCTGTCTTTTTTTTACAGCACCACACTATATCCTTTGAAAAAATGCAAAAACACTGTGCACCCAAAATACTGCACACCCTCACCACACACTTCAACCTCTTGCTGTATCTCCAATATGTAAGAGCTATATCTTTTAGGCATGGTTTGCTGTTATAAAATTTGACAGCATAAGGTATTTTGCTACACTAAAAATTCAAGTGTATCACCCAGAGACATTTATGAAAAAACTGACCAGCAGGGTAACTTTGTTAACAGATTGAAAATAGAAAGATGTAGGCACAAGGCAGGTGTTTAGGTTCACTAAAATATAAGCCTACTACCCTAGAGACAGATTAAAAAATGACCAACAACAAGGTGGTAGTTTAATGTATCCAGATAGAATAGTCTAAACTTTGCAGACTTAAATAAGGTAAGTGTGTTTTCTATATTAAAAATGACAGTGTAATATATACAATACACTCGTGAAAAAAAGTATGCATAAGAAGGACAGTACAGAATCTGCTAAAATAGACCAAAATATACAAACACAAGGCAGGTCTTGTTGTCATCAATTACATGCTTAAGTGTGAAGACAAGTCGCCAGTCTGAGTGCATCCAAGGACCGCAAGCTGGGAGCTGTCCTGCAGCAAAATCCATCAGTCTCTGTGAAATGGATTGGAAAACACCAGGCTCCTTCCTGAGTCTTGGGCATTTTCAAGACAAGATGTACAGGCTTAAATGTGGAGACCCAAGATGGAAAGAAGGGGCCAAATGTTGAGACACAAGGCACACAGAGCTCTCTTCCACAAAAAAAGAGCTTCAACTGTTTTTGGATTTGAGGGGGGCAACTATTTTTTGGCAAAAGGAATGAGGGGAAGAAGAATAAGGATCCAGGTTTGATTAATTTTAATAAAAATAACCTCCTAAGTCACAAGTTCCATATGCTGCACCAAAAGATCTAATTTGAGGAAGGGTGCAAGATTCTACACTTAATTTTTGCTGCTGTCTGCCCTTCCCCCTGGCTGTAGGATTTCTTTCCTCCAATTGCTGCTGCCTGTCCTTCCCCTGTGTTGTGGAAGGGTGAGAAGCCTATGGCCACAGGTTCTCCCTTGCAGCTATACCACCAGTGCCCTAACTGTAAATAAATAGTGAAAAAAATGGCTGCCGAGTAGCTTGGAGGAGAAAAATTATGCTGGCAAAGCAGAGAGCTGCACTTGGCCTCTGTTGTGTGCATCCCAACCCATTGGATCAATACTGAAAAATACAGTAAAAATATAATATCATTTAAAAATAACAGCAAAAAAAGGAAGAAATTGCATCTGAGAACCTGCCACTCTGGGGCAAATCAGGCTAGGAAAGCTTAGATTATATGGGAAAGGTTGCAGTGCAAAGAGCCTGTATAAAAAGAGGGTGAGACTGCCTGACCTGGCGCTACAGCTGCATTATACAGCCACTGTGCAATATTTGTGGTCATTGTCTTTCATAAAATATATGCTAATGTATTTAGGATAAAACATGCCTTGCTTCTCTCTTTTGCAGCCTAATCAAACAGCTTACATTATGTGAGCAGCTTAATAAAGCTGCAATATAAGAGGGAGAGACAAGGCAGGTTTTATCTTGAAATAAACATTACAGTGTATTATCTCAGAGACAATACCAGCAGTCACAATATTTTCGAGTGCCAAGGCTCCAGAATAGACTGCAAATGTTGAGGTGCAAAGCAGAACTCTGCAGCAAACTTCAGAAATTTCACAGCTGAGGTTCAGCTGTAAAAGCATTGCATGGTACATTTACAGTGCCAGAGCACTGGAATAGGCATGGAGAGTTGGCAAGAGTTAGTAACGGTGGCAAGTATATTTTTGGAGAGAGTGGTAGCAAGAAGACCATTAAAAATTTGGTTCGTAAACAGAAGCAGTTACTGCGCTCTGCTGTCTGGCTGTCATATCATCCTTCTCTTGTACTTGATGCCCCTAGCAATTGCATGTCAACACTTCACCCCACATGTGTATTACAGCCCTGTACTTCCATATGCAATTACCAGTATACATCCCTTTTAGTAACTTCAGACCAGGCTTTACTTAAAAAGCTTCAGCATTACAGCCAACAGAACAGCAACAGTCTTTCCCTAACCTAGCCTAGGCAAAAGTCCATACAAAGCAGAGTGCACAATGGCAGATCTCCAAAACTTGTGCACTTTTAGGAGGACTTCAGATCCCAGGAATACAGCAGCATGGTGGAAGTAACAGCAGGAAGGCTTGCTTTCTGAGGTGGAACTGTTCCCCTTTTCTCTTCATTATAAGCAGCTGGAGATTACATGCTGTGGCTTGTCTGTGTGTTCTCCCCATGCAGGCTGTCTGACTGGGCAGAGCCCTTCTCCCTTTTATTATCAGCACAGGGAGAGAGTTAGAGCTCAGCAAAAAATGCGGGAAACAAGTTAACTGCTTCCATCTCGGGTGAGGCAGCAGTTATATCACTAACCAGCATTTCAACCTGTTTACAGGTTGGTATAAAAAATTCCCCTGGCCACCCCAGGGGACACATCACTAGGTGCTCCTTGTACCTCCCAGCCCTAGGCCAGCCAAATTTGCAGCCCCATTCAAATCATAAAGTCATTAAACATTGGGAGAGCCCTGACAATAACTGGGGACAAGCCCGGTAAACCAGGCCAGAGTTAACGCAGAAGGAAAAGGGTCCCTCCCACCATTCCCCTTATTACATCAGGATAATACAAACCAGTGTCCCCCAGTCTGAAGGCACCAGCCAATTTAAACAGGAGTAAATTAACCTACATGTTTTTGGAATGTAAGAGAAAACCGGAGCACCCGGAGGAAAGCCCTGTAATCACAGGAAGAACATGCAAACCCCAAACTGAAAGTGTCCTGTCCAGGAATAGGGATGAGCCGATGGTTTGCTCGAAACCTAGGACCGAACTGCCTGGACTTTAGTTGATTCTACCCCCAGTGTGGAGGCCTTGCATCATATATAGAACAGTATTTCTTCCCACTGTCACTGGTTCCTAAGGAAGCTGCAGATGTAAGTCCATCCCTAGGAACCACTAACTTAACAGGGAATCCCCGATTCTTTAAAGCAAAAGCTCCTCATGTTGGCCCTTCTAAGTCAGGTGACCTAGGTTCAAAGGCCAAATAGTGCATTATAGTTACAACAATAAATGTTAATAATAAATTAATAAAGTGTTAACCCTTTTGCTGCCAATGTTGCTTTTGCATTTTTTTTTTAAACAAATAATTTTAGGCTTCAAGATTACATAAACCCCCAAAACATTATACACGGCTCAAAAAAATTAAAGGAACATTTTGAAAACATATCAGATCTCAATGGGGAAAAATATCACACTGAATATCTATACTGATATGGACTGGGTAATGTGTTAAGAAGGTAACGATGCCTCATTGTTTGATGGAAATGAAAATGATCAACCTACAGAGGACTGAATTCAAAGACACCCCAAAAATCAAAGTGAAAAAATGATGCAGCAGGCTAGTCCATTTTGTTGAAATTTCATTGCAGTAACTCAGAATGGTACTTAGCAGCTTGTATGGCCCCACATGCTTATATGTATGCCTGACAATGTTGGGGCATGCTCCTAATGAGACAACGGTTGGTATCCTGGGGTATTTCCTCCCAGATCTGAACCAGGGCATCACTGAGCTCCTGGGCAGCCTGAGGAGCACCCTGGTGTCATTGGATGGACCGAAACATGATATCCCAGAGGTGTTCTATTGGATTTAGTTCAGGTGAGCATTGTGACCATTCAATAGTATCTATTCCTTCATCCTCCAGGAACTGCCTGCATACTCTCACCACATGAGGCCGGGCATTGTCATGCACCAGGAGAAACCCAGGACTCACTACACTAGCGTAGGGTCTAACAATGGGTCCAAGGATTTCATCCCGATAGCTAATAGCAGTCAGGGTGCCATTGTCTAGCCTGTAGAGGTCTGTGCATCCCTCCATAGATATGCCTCCCCAACCCATCACTGGCTCACCACCAAAACAGTCATGCTGAATGATGTTACAGGCAGCATGATGTTCTCCATGGCTTCTCCACACTCTTTCATGTCTGTCACGTGTGGTCAGGATGAACCTGCTCTCATCTGTGAAAAGCACAGGGTATCAGTAATGGACCTGCCAATTCTGGTGTTCAATGGAAAATGCCAATCAAGCTCTATGGTGCTGGGTAGTGAGTACAGGGCTCACTATAGGACATCGGGTTCAGGCCACCCTCATGAAGTCTGTTTCTGATTGTTTGGTCAGTGACATTCACACCAGTGGCCTGCTGGAGGTCATGTTGTAGGGCTCTGGCAGTGCTCATCCTGTCTTCCTTGCACAAAGGAGTAGATACCAGTCCTGCTGATAGGTTAAGGACCTTCTATGGCCTTGTCCAGCTCTCCTAGAGTAACTGTCTGTCTCCTGGAATCTTCTCCATGCTCTTGAGACTGTGCTGGGAGACACAGCAAATCTTCTGGCAATGGCACGTATTGATGTGCCATCCTGGAGGGGTGGACTGCCTGTGAAACCTCTACAGGGTCCAGGTATTGCCTCATGCTACCAGTAATGACACTGACCCTAGCCAAATGCAAAACTATTGAAAAACAGTCAGAAAAGATGAGTAGAAAAAAAATGTCAGTGGCCTCCACCTGTAAAACTATTCCTGTTTTGGGGGTTGTTTCATTGTTGCCCATCCAGTGCACCTGTTGTTAATTTCATTAACACCAAAGCAGTTGAAACTGATTAACAACCCCCTCTGCTACTTAACTGATCAGATCAATATCCCAGGAGTTTAATTGACTTGATGCTATACTCTGATTAAAAGGTGCTCCTTTATTTTTTTTTTAGCAGTGTATATTTTCTGAAATCACACACGATAGAGAATAAAATAGTGGCAGTTCCAATTTTTTATTTCACACAATATTAGTACAATGATTTATGAGATTCAAAATGTCTGTAAAAAATACACTAAAGTTAATTTTAGGACATGTAAACACACTATATTGCCCAATTTTTGTAAAATATAAAAGATGATTTTGCACCAAGTAAACAGCTACCCAATATGTCAAGCCTTAAAAAGCCATGAAACAGTAACAAACTTCAGGTAACCTAAATTTTCAGTTTAGAGTTAACTGTGAATATTGGACCTAGAATTATTTCTCTCACTTCAGCATGCACAGCAATCAATGTTTTTATGTGTAGGTGCCCTTGACTTTTTTCCTGTTACATTTTACATGCATGTATGTGGCGGTGGGGGAGCTCAAACATTTTTGGGGGGTGGGGATTTTAAGTGCTTGAATTTAACATTTTTTTTCTTACTAAACTTTTTTTTTATCACATAGACACAAAGTCCCCTGTGTGATGCATTTTATTTGGTGAAAGTTTCCCTTTAATGAGACATCAGGGGTCTAAAATATCTTTGATTTCTCAACTGTCCTCTTATAAAGCTAATGCAGTAATGCCATTTAAAGGATTTAGTGTTCTTTTCTGTTTCGATATTTTTATTGAAATTTTCTAAAGATTATGACAAGCCGTGGTTTGCCCACACAGGGGTGACATCATACAGGCATGTAAAAAAAACAGCGCAGGTACGTAACAATTGACGTAACAGTAAATTATTACCAGGACCAGTTAGGACCAGGTTAAAGATTAGGGAACCATCCCAGACAATAATGCATTGTTCCCTCCCTAGAGGACATCAGTCTTCATTAATAGCCTTCATATTAGAAATGAAGAGGAGAGGAAGGAACAAAGAAAGAAAGGGAGGAAAGAGAAGAAAAAGGCCCTAGAAAAGGGCAAGTAGCCGGACATGGAACCTAAACAAATGTCGTTTATTGTCGACCATAGCTAGTTGGGGGCAGGGACGGGAAAGCATAACGTATCCACAATTCCCAAACTTTCACAAATTTTCCATGTGAATCTTTCAGAATACTGGACATCTGCTCACTAACCATCAAAGCGGGCATCCTGGTTTTCACTCTTTGAATGGTAACAGACAGGGTCTTTCAGGCCCGAGCAATGGTTAGTTTGGCAGAACTAAAAAGGTACGAAGCCAGTTTCTGCTGCAGTGTGAAGAGACCCGGTATAGGACAATGTAAAAGGGCCAGCCAGGCATCTTTATAAGCCGTCACGTGAATAACATTTGCAGCAGTCCAAAGACTCTGGATCAGAAGCCAATCAGATGCGAGCATGACCACCATGTGTGTAGGATGTCCCCACGCTTACCACAATTCCGAAAACATTCCGAAAACATGGGAAAGCCTAGCTGGGACCCAGTACCACCACAGGAGCATTTTTTAAGTGGCTTCGAGGGTGGCTGTGTTGAAGGAGCACTTTGCTATCATCTCTCAGACCTTACTCCAAACTTCCCCCTCAATACCAGATCCAAGATCCTGCTCCCATTGGGTCACATAACAAAGAGATGTCAGAGACGACCTAACTTTAAAGGAGGAGTAAAGCATTGAGCAAAGACCAGGAGACCCCATGGAGTGCAAACAAGTATGCTCAAAAGATGTCTTGCAAAAAAGGGAAGACAGAAGTAAGACAGAGCGGCACGATTCAATTGCGCAATTGTAGATAAGGAAAATGTTCCTGTTGTGGGATCTCGTGCATCTCCTGGAGGGCCTCCCATGACAAAAATGAGCACATGGATAAAAAGTGGTGCACCCTAGTAAAGCCATGGGAGGTTCACCAGGAGATTGAACAAAGTTGTTGCAACCCTGGCAGAAAAAAGGGGTTATGAGTAATCAGCAAAAGGGGCAAAAAATGGGACATCAGATTTCCTCAGTATCGAACAGAATCCCACAGCTTCGAGCTATGAAGCATAAGAGGACTCAACGTTAGAGGGAGTAAGTTGTAAGAAAGCCAAAGCAGTGCTTGTAAGAATGGGCGTACCCCTGAGGACGTGTGTGTACACGAAATGCGTTGGGTGGAGCCTACATGCTGACATCACGCAGCCTTGTCCGTGTTCCGGAGTGGCGACCATCTTGGTATGTGACATATGTAATATTTTACTTCTCCACATGGAATACTTTGATGGAATACTTTTAAATAAATACTACACTATATATCAATCTCTGGGCTCCATGTGGTGAGCATCTTTCTTTAAGATTGAACCGGACCAGGAGAACAGAAAGAGAGTGGATGGTATAGACTCCATGACATATATGCTACTGAACAAGTAGCTCTCTGGTAAGTGCATAGTGGTGGCGGATTGCACATCGGATTTCAGAGCACTGTGTGGGACTGTACACTATTTGCTGTGATTGCTATCATCACACCATTGACATACAAATTCATATTAGGACTTTTTATGATTTATCTATATCTAATTTATATATATTTTTTGTCACTGATTTGTTTATTATTTAAATTATATGTTTTTATGAGCTGCACTTTTTATATATATAGTGCTTGTAAAGAAATTGGGGCAAAATTAGTCAGTTTCAGGAGCACCCACAGCAGGACATCGGAGGCGGCATGTAACAGACAATGGAGAAATCTGGGTTGCCAAGTAATATTTAGCAATATTAGGGGCTCCCAAGCCACCTTGCAATCTATGGGTATAGAGTGTTGATCTGGGGCGTTTATTGTCCTAGTTAAATGGAAGAGTTGTTCTTTTCATGTTATCCTTTAAGTTGCATTAAGCCTGTGTGGGAACTCGCTTCAACGTGGTAGAGCTTCTTCAAAGCACACGGCAACTCGCTTATTTTTTTAAGGGCCTGTTTGCCCACTTTTATTTAAATGACAGTTCAATAACATAAAGGTTTCCCATGCAGGGGTATCCACCATCACACGAATTCAAATGAACAGTATTCAGCCTCCTGGCTTGTACGCAGTTTTAAGTCTGCCTCCTGCAGACTCTTCCCAAAGTATGGCACTAGCACACAGCTAGTCTGGCTTCCACCTCTCCTAGGTGTAGCCCACCTGACTCCACGGCAGAGACCTCCCGTCTGCCTGGGTGGAGACCTCCTGACTTCTAACTGCCGGGGTGGAGCCCAGAATCATGGCCTGGCTTCCCCTAAAAGGCCTGCACACACCTGTGCAATCAGCACGCTGGCTGCTCCCAAAATATGGGCCCAGGATTGGAGATTTCATCCCTCCCAAATCTCTAAGAAATCTCCAGGCTACAGGTCCCAAAACAGGCTTTACCAACCAAAGAGGAAACTGATAAACCAGTTTCCTCTGCATTAGGAGATCTGCCTGGAGCCCCTCAACCTCTATGGTTGAGAATCCTGGGTCCCCATCGTGCTTTCCACCGTGGCAGGATACCGCACTGCCACACCTGGTTCACATGAGTGCGATTTCAGATGCTGCTTGAGTCTCAAAGAATCGCTTGACAAAGGAAATCAAATTGTTTTCAATGGTGCCCATTCACATCAATATGACTCAGCACAAAGCAATTTTGGAAAAGGTTCCTGTACTACTTTGATGTGACTCCAGTGTGATTTTGGCCCCATAGTATGTACAGACCTTATCCAAGTAGAATGCAAGTAGTGTCTAAGTAGTGCACAAGTAGCATTACATAATCGTGCTGAAAGTAAAATCAAAATGAGATTGCAGCAGGAAAGCACCTAGCCTTAAAAGGACCCTCTCTATTTTTTAAGCAAAATATTGCTTTGTTAAATGTTCCCCATGGCAGTTGTCAGCTTCCCTTGCACAAATCAAACCCAGAAATATTTACTCAACCCTATTCATAGGTCTATGGTAGCCCTCCTCATTAGTCTCCTTCTTGCGCAGTCATCTATCTTTGAGCTGTTCTTGTCAGACATACAGTTGTCCTTTCCATTTCTTAATGATCAATTTATCAATTTTCCAGCTTGTGCCTTCAATCCCATGTTAATAGAATTGCTTGAAGTGTTCTTTAGTTTTCATGATAAAAGTTATAATACAATAATAAACTCTCAGCTACTGCAGATTAGAGAATGCACATTTCCTCCAATTCTTAGACAGCACCATGGAATATAATGTGGCCATAGCAAATCTGCACCCAAAAAAATAAACAATTTTACATTTCACCCTATTCTACTAGTAAGGTGCCTTACTAGTTCTCTGAACAGACCACATTCCTGACCGTAGTTCTATAGCTGGAAACCTTCATTAATAGACAGCATGGCATCTCAAACACTCTACAACTGATGCTGATTTGAATATGGACATCTACAAAGCTGAGGCTATCCAGATGACACTTGTTTGTTTAGGAAAGACTGCTCACAGCTCACATTTGTACATCCTAACACTTGCACTTGTAAGCGGGGTACTCCAAGTAGAGATAGCCTATACCTGTCTGGGTCTGTCAGCTGCTTTGTTACAGAATATTCAGTGGTTTGAAAAATAAAACTACTTTCCTACTGACTTGCAATAATGTGGTAGTAAACTTCACTTTTTAACGTATACCCACAGATAAGCCAATAATAATGCTTACCTATAGGTACAGCCTGGGGCGGACTGACAACTCATGGGGCCCCCGAGCAATAGGGGACCATGGGGCCCCTGTGTCCTTGCCCAAACTCAAAAAAGCCTATGAAAAAGGTACCAGGGGCATCTCATGGGGCCCCCTACTGACCCTGGGCCTGAGTTTCCAAACAGTCAATCCGCCCCTGGGTACAGTTAATATCTTCTAAATGTGCACCGTTTCAGAGATTTTTACCTCTGTAGAAATAGGAGAGAACATGCAAACTCCAAGTACATGGTGCCATGGTTGGGATTTGAACCAATGACCCTAGTGTTGCTAGGCTATCCACTAAGCCACTCATAACATTAGCTAGACTATATAGTGTTTATTAGAGGTACTTACATAGTGCCATTAATTTACGCAGTGCTTTACATATATAATGTACATTCACATCAGTCCCTAACCCTCAAGGGGCATACAATCTAAAGTCCCTAACTTACATTCATACATACACATACTAGGGTCAATTTATACAAGATCCGATTAACCTACCAGCATGTCTTCGGAGTGTGGGAGGAAACTGGAGTACCTGGAGGAAACCCATGCAGACACAGGGAGAACATGCAAACTCCAGGCAGGTGGTGTCATGGTTGGGATTCAAAACGACAACCCTGGTACTGCTAGGTGGAAGTGCTAACCACTTAGCCACTGTGCTGCCATGTAGTACCATGATTCAAGAACTAAGATATATAATTATAAGTAGACATTATAAGAATATTCAAATTAGACATTCAAAATTATTTGTCATATAACAGAGATATAACTGTCATAGATGAAAGGAAAAAAAAGTTTTAAAAAAGTGTCCCCCCCCATACACACACAATTTTTTGTAATGTCAGCTCTTTTGTTCACATTATTTGAAACCCATCCATTCCCCCATCCACCTTGCTTGAGTGGATGGGGAATCAGCCCTTTGAAATGGGGGGTAATCTATGTGTTAAAGTGGTACTGTATTAAAGGTAAACATTTTAAAAAAAATGCCAAACCTGTCATACTTACCTGCTATGTGCAGGCCCTCCTGTCTCCTCGCTGAGTGCCCCCAGAGCAAGCGGGGCTTGATAGCGTTACACTTGTCCTCTGAGAAGGAATTGCTCTTTGCTGGGATTTAAAGTGCCATACACATGGTTTTTACGTAAGTGCAATTTTAAATGTTTTTAACCTAATAAATATGGTGTTACGCTATGGAAGTTTCCCTTTGATATTTTTACGGTGGTGGAGGAGTACTGTGGAGGTTCTGGAGGAGTTTTGTCACAAATGATTGATCTAGAGGTGTTTCCACTGTCATCAGCCTATAGAGGTGTCAAGACCGCACAGACGGCTAACTTTCCTGCAGGAGAGCGCTGCAACATCTTATGCGATATTTGACCTACCATTCCAGGTGGTCAGTTATCTGTGGTGAGTGGGGTTCTGGAGGGAGAGCACTACACACAGAGAATTGCTATGGATAAGAAGATTTATTACTATCACTTAATATTCACACCGGATGCGGATAGGGGTTTCTATGGAATTTTATTTTATTTTTTTAACTTTCAATTGTTTTGAAACCTTTATATGTTTACACATTATTGGGACTTTTTTGAGATATATATATATATAGTTTTAGAAAATTTCACTGTATACACAGTTTATTGCATTGTATATGTGTTATTTTTGCCAGCCCATGGGGCATTATAGCACATGCACATTTGTGGGGACTCTGTGTAGTCGGGAGTTCATTCATGTATTTATTAATTATTTAAAGTAGTTTTTGGGATAGGCAGCGCAGCAATTTTTATGTCTGGTTCTCTATGCACCTAAAGTGGTCATAATGTCATAATGTACTTTCTAACTGGGGTGCATAAAAACAGCACTACTCCTCCTGGTTTACCCATTGTAAGTGGAATTGACTGCCTTAATTCCAGAAATGGAGAGCATATGTTTCATCTTTTGCAACCCACTGTATTAAAAATTGCATTGTATCTGAAAGATAAGGATGTGATTAATTAATTCAAACAGTTAGAGTATACTGAGGATTTATTATTGACAACTGCATATGTATTGTTGCTTTATTCTATTATCTCTCAGGTAGACGGTTTGGTAGCTGTGGAATATTGCCTTAATAAACATCAAGAGATAAATGCATCATAAATTACATTTTTAATTACTATTTTAAAATTTGCAATGACTCACAATTACCGGTACATTTAGTTCAGGGGAGATAATTGCCTCCAAACCAGTTTGTTGTTGCGATTGGAGCAAAATGTGTTGCTAGCTTTGCCAATTTATTTTTGACTATGTAATGGACAAAGCAGTGCAAGAAAGGAATATTTCCCCCTATGTACTGGAGGCAATATATAGATGAAATTCTATTTTTACAGAAGGGCAAGATGATTACACTATTTCAAGGTACAATCTTTCATGCTACAATTTAATAATAATGCTAAGAACACAAAGTCTTATGCTAGATTTACTAATAGAAATTGGGATTTCTCACGGGGAGTTGTCACCGCCGTAATTGGATAACATGGGTCCTCAAAGATCAATTTGTTAGGATCCTATTGTGACCTATTGAAATATTATTAGGAACAAGCAGAAGTTTTAAAACAATGTTTTATTGAAAAATATTATAAAGAAGCACTGGGTAAATACATTGAAATGGTGGATAAAATAAAATCTCTCTTTCAGGAAAATTTTTTTTTTTAAAAACGCATGTGGAGATAAATAAGGAAAAAGAATAGAATCTGCCTTTTTCACTAAATTCTCTGACCAAAATTATTGTATGAAAGTAGTTATAAATAAATATTGGGCAGTGTTAAAAAGGCTGGGCTGAGACTTTACTAAATAGACTCAAAGCGCTTTTTAGGAAACATATTTTGGCTCCTAATATAGTTGATGGACCAAACAATACATCTTTTTTTCAATCTACTTTTTTTTTCTTAGGCTCCATGCACACTGGGCATTTTAATAACGATGGTAATGTTAGCTGTGTAAAGTCACATAAAAACATGAGTTTTTCAGCGTTTTCAGCATTTTTGTATTAGTGTTTAGCGGAATTTTTTCACGTTTACATTTTTAGAGGTTTTTTTGACCCCAAAAAATTTTTTGTGGTAAAAACAAAATATCCAAAAACGCTGGTTTGCCGCGATTTGCTGTGTTTTGCCGCGTTTTTCAGCATTAGAGCGTTTTTACTGCTAAAAAATTCCTCTAGAAACCCACTAGTTCTGGGGGGTTTTTCCAGCCAAAAAACATTGATTACAGTCTATGTGTGCATGGACACATAGGATAACATGCTGGGGAGTTTACTGGCTGCAGAAAAAAACATCAAAAGCCAAAAACAGCCACTGTAAAAACATCCAGTGTGCATGAGGACTTACAGAAAATGTTAAACCTATAAATTAAATGGACATAATATTGTAAGAAAGAGTTTACTTCTGTCCACTAGTTCAAAAAAATTAAATGGATACATTTTTTTTGTCATTCTACACATTTTATGTTGCTTTTTAAGGATCGCGCTGACTGCAATATATTGGCCGCATGACTAGGGAATTACTGTACATGTGAAAGTGGTGTAACACATTGATAACATTATGAAAGGATTAACTTCCCATAACCTTTTCCATTTTTTTTAACTATACAATTAAAAAATCCTGAGGGACTAAAGTATGTGGGTAAATCCAATTAAGCTGCTAACTAGAAGGTATGCAATACAAAAACAAGAAATGCAATGGATTTTTGCAATGGACATGTTCAGTCTGGATTTTTTTAATGTGGACCATGAAGTGTATTATTATTGATACCAGTTATATTCCTCGATAATCCAATGTATTATCACTGCATTTTGTTTAGTATTATGTTCAGTGATCTATAATACCAACCTTAATGGTTAGAATGTTTTGCATTTTGTAATGAGGGAAAATAGCATTGTGGTGGAAGGATTTGCCATTGAAAGTGTCAATAAACTAGCCCCTGATGATGCCCAATAGGGAGAAACATGTAGGGAGGAACTTATTTATATGACTTCATTCTATTTTTCATTTTGTAGTGTAAACATAGTTGTTGTTTGGCTCACATTTTCCTTGTATTGATTTTAAAATGGAACTATAACCACCTCTACTCCAAAGATGCGGTGTCCAGGAACTGCCTCACTGGCTGCTGACATTTTTAGTAAGTTTTTTTTCCAGATTCTCAATCCTTGGCTATTTTCATTGGCCGGGTCAAGATGACGTCAATCCTGCGCATAGGAGTTTACTTATCTTGTCTGATATTTTATGCAAATACCCATGTGCTTCTATAAAAATAAAAAAATAAAAGTTTGATTAAAATAAATATTGAAATAATGGTCTAGAAGCTGCTAGACATCCCTGTGAAATCACTCAAACACAGTGTTAAAAATAATCAATAAATAACAGTGCAGAGCTTCTTGTGAAATCAATTAATATCAGAAATACATAACTCTGAAAATTATAAAGTGGTTCTGTGCTACAAACAACATTCAAATAAATATTTATTCCATCAACCTTTCAATGTCTTGGTGCATTCTGGTGTGTATACATAAACCACAACCCACAAAAAGTGTCTCCGTGCTTCAATTTTGCTTAATCTAATTTGTATTGTCAAAAACCATAAAGATGTTCCACTTAATAATCATGAAATCTCAAGCTCCAAAAGGGATTTCTAACCATGTAAATCAGTGTAATAGATCCATCATCCCCACTGCATATGCATCAAACACCTTGGTGTCTCAACCAGGTGGATCCTCGCCTGTTTCGATGAACCTCACTATTAGTCCACAAGTTTAGATGAGGAATTGTTGGAGTCAGCTGGAGAGAGGGCTGAGATCCCTGTTCGAGGTTCAAATTATCAGGCTTTCTTTGACCTTAAGTAACAGTGAGGTCCATCTAAATAAGTGAGGATCCACACTGTATGAACAGGCAGGTAAAATATTTTAATGCAGAAGAGCCAGAGGGGGAGATTTGTTACTAACACTGGAGCACTCAGAATCTGGTTCAGCTGTGCATGGTAGTCAATTAGCTTTTAAAGCGGAGTTCCACCTTAAAAAAAAAAAAAACGTTAGCAGCTACAAAAACTGTAGTTGCTGACTTTTAAAATACAGCCACTTACCTGTCCCACGATCCCGCGGTGTCTTCACCACTGCTGGTATCACAGGCCGTCTTCTCTCTCTGGTGCTGGCATCTTCAGTGTGGGCAACCGGCTGTGACAGCTTGCGGATTCACAGCCGGATGCCCACTGCGCATGCGCAAGAAGTGCTGTGCTTTGTGAATTGCCTTTGAACGACCTGTCATGTGTCCCAGAAGACTACGGGGAGGGAGGGGGAGGACAACTTTCACTTCCGATCACCTAGGCGATCACAGCGGAAGTGGGAGCAGGTACCTGTCAAATTAGGGTACCTGCTCCTCCTCCCCGCTCCGCAAAGGTGCCAATCCTTAATGGGGAGTGGGCGACAAAGGCTTAAAGCACAACGTCCCCTTTTGGGTGGAGATCCACTTTAACTTCAGCTTGTTCAATTAAGCTTTAACAATAAAACCTGGAAGCTGATTGGTTACTATGCTTAGCTGCACCAGATTTTGCATGCTCCAGTTTTTGTAAATCTCCCCCATAGTATATCTCTTCTGCATTAAAAACCCTGCCTGTTTGCCAATTTGTTTTTGTTTACAAAGTTCCACTTAAGACATTTTAAATGTCTGAATAAGAAGTCAGATGATTTTATTATCCTATCATTTTATCATGTTATCTGTGATTTTAATTCCATGCATCACTGCTGCAAATACTATCCCTTATTAGTGCATACTCTGGCCTCTATTAGAGGGAGACGCTATGAATCTTTTCAAATCAGAGATCTGCCAATAGTTCAGATTGACCTCTGTAAATGCACATTGAGGTCTAATCACCTGCAAGTCTGATTTTTCATGAGGTAAAGAACACAGCTTTCCTTGTGCAAGAGGGTGGAACTGTACATCACATACTGTACATTTTTATTGAGTTGCTGCACAATTTATTTGAGGAAAATAAAATCTAAATTTGGAATGCATTTTGCTTTTATTATATAGATGCATCTTACACGTTCCTGCTTATCACATGACTCCATAATAGATTTGCTTTCATATATGAGGTCATGTAAAAATAATTTTTTTCTCTCAGTGTTCAGACATTTCATATGTAATTGAACCTTATAGTGGATCACTTGTATAATTGAAATATTTATGAAGCTTTAGCGATAAGTTCTTACATTTCTGAAACTAAAACTGCATAATTGTAATAATAAATTACTTTCTACTATTTAGTAGGAATTATTTTCCACTATTACCATTTCTTTTTAATTGTAAATGCCTTTAAAAGGCATTTAACGTGTAACACTATATAAAATTAGAGACTGATAAGAAAGTTTTATTGTACTTTGTAAAGCACTGTGTTCACTGCAGTTTTTTGAAGCATTTGTATATGCGTGTATACACATGCACATATGCACACATAATATATAAAAATGATATACACATGCATAAAAATTATATTTGATAATAATATAATAAAAATAAATAAAATTGCCCAATAGATGTCAAATTACTAAAAAACAGAGACTATGTACGGATTTAATACCAACAATTTTTATATGTCGTAGACATTTATTAATAAATAAATGAAATTAATAGAAGAGTATATACACCTACAACTACAGAAATATGCAAGCACAGACATGTACAGTATGCACATGTTCATGTGCAAATGCTATTATAAATATAAGCACCATAATACAGCCCACTTATCACCCAAAGATGAAGTGGAAAAAGGAGTTTAAATCATAGATGTGATCTCATGAATCTGGAATATGTAAGACATGAATGAATAAATCAAAAGGAAAAAGAAGGGGAAGAAACAACAACAGTAAATGATAAGTAGTAACTTACTGTATATAGGACAATTTTAACCAAGGAAAAGGCTGGCAAATTTATTTTAAGAGAAAACTGATCAGGTCAGTGGGAGTGGGTACCCTGGTACATGGGATGATAGAACTGTAAATTAGAGAATATGTCAGTCTAGCAAAAGGGGATTGAAATATATACTGTAGGCAGTACATCCTAAATCATATGATGGTGTTGATTTCTATCTCTTCATTCAGATCCTTCGGTGCAAAAGTATCTAAAGTAAAAATCCAGTATGTTTCAACATAGTTGTTGGAAACGTTCAGCCGGTGAAAATGTGTCTAGGATAAATTCAATTGCACTTGGTGATGTAAGGCTTGGATGCAGCTGCTCGGCCATGGAAACCCATTCCATGAAGCTCTCTATGCATTGTTGTGCTAATCTGAAGGCCACATGCAGTTTGGAGGTCTTTAGCTATTGACTCCGCAGACAATTGGCTACTTCTGTGTACTGAGTGCTTCCGCATGCGCTGACCCCGCTCTGTCACTTTACGTGGCCTACCACTTTGTGGCTGAGTTGCTTTTGTTCCCAGTTGCTTCCACTTTGTTATAATATCACTAACAGCTGATCGTGGAATATTTAGTAGCAAGGAAATTTTACGGATGGACTTTTTGCACAGATGGCAACCTATCACGGTACCACACTTGAATTCACTGAGCTACTGAGAGCAACCCATTATTTCACAAATGTTTGTAGAAGCAGTCTGCATGCCTAGGAGTTGATTTTATACACTTGTGGCCATGGAGGTGATTGGAACACCTGAATCCAATGATTTGGCGGGGTGTCCCAAAACTTTTGGTAATATAGTGTATGTACTGTACACCTTAGGAGATGGCAATTTTATACAGCCACAAAAGTGATAAAGCGCCCTCCAAACAGGTTGCTAAACAGTGAGTACCAAAAAACTGCATGTACAAAAATAAAAGCTTTATACCATAGCCCATAATTGAATACCCAGAGTGAACAGTAACTTGTTAAGGTTTTTTCCCCAGTGTCTGTGAAAAGATTTGGATCTAAAGCTGGCCACAATACACTGGGTTTTTTTTTTGGTTAGCCAGTGGGAAGAATGAGCAGATTCCTCCATCTACACAATCAAGTTGGATGAGGCATCCCTGCCCTACTGTAATATTCTAGTCTGGATAGACCTGCAGCTTGAGAACAATTTTCCAGCATGTCCCTTCAACTGGGATAAGTGGATGATTTATTTCAGATAGTTGTGAATATCGAGCCAAAAACTGCACAGGCACCAGAATTGATATGCTTGTGTCTTCCCTGATCTGGTATATCTGGTACATGGTGACCTTGGATGAATTCTGAACAAAGATGTATTCATCCTTCTAGAGAGAACAGATTAAGTCATTGTCAGGGGGTATGCTGTGATCTGTGTGAGTGGGAAGACATCTAGGTCTACTTTAATGAGTCAGCTGACTCATAGACTTGTGTTTTGAGAAACAGCCAGAAAGCACAACCATTGTGCAGCAGTGCAAAGCAGGAAAAAGACTGCATATATAAGCAAATATGATTGCATATACATTAGGTAGGGTATCTCTGTACCTGCATTCTAACAAATACTGACAGAATAGTTAGGAAGCATTCTGTACTCTGTAAGTTGATATGAACAAACAATTTAAATATAAACCAGTAAAATAATGACCCCTTTGATCTACAGATGAATAAAGAGTAGGCACAAAAGAATCAGTGTTACTTTGTATCTTCCAATAACTCTTGCATCTGCTGTATTAACACAGCAATTCTCAACTGTCATTTTGATAGTCGGGAATTGCTGGCAAGTGGAGATCGGGAGGGAGCTTACTAGACACATCCTGTGTATTTGGATGGACTCTTTTGGAAGTAATAAATCCAGTGGCCACAACTGGTTAAATTTGGTTAAATTACAATGGTAATATTTATTATTGGTAGCGTGTATAGGTAGCTTGTTAAGATTGAGGCCCGCTCACATCTTGTGATTTGGGTCCATGGGCAAAATTGCTGAGATTCTGCCCATAAACCCAAATTGCATGGAAATTGTGGCACAATGCTCTGCATGCATTTGGGTGCCATTATCCTTCAATGGCACCTCGAACAAGTCTGCTGCAATTCTTACACAACAGGATCGCGCAGCAATTGCAGTAAAATGTGCCTTCACAAATCATGTGAGGCTTGTTGCCTGAAAAGGAGAAGGAGCTTCTTTTTGTGTGACAAACACACACAGGGCAGCCCATTCAATCGTGGCGCCAGACTCCAGACCTTCTCACCAATACTCGTGACTGAAGGGCTAGCCGACCTAAAACCACGATGTGACGTGCGTAACAATACCACACCCAGCTGCACCCTGCACAACGATTTTCCAGCTAATGGGTACCGATCGATGTGCCAGCAGCCTGAATCGATTGTTACTGGGTCAGGTTAATTACGCAATTAACCCCTTCATACTGCCACCACCTCCTTTTTGTTCAGAGAAAGAGGAAACTCGCAATATTGCTATAATAATTGAAATAATCGTCCGCATAACCCGGTTATTGACACAGGCCGGTTATACAGAGAGTTAAACCAACAGTAGCATGTCTTTAAAGGCAGGGATTCATACATTTCAATTAAGAGCTATAGAAACAGTTCAACACTTTCAGAAGAAAGATTTATTACCAAAAGGGTCAAACAGGTGCAGTAAAAATATTTACAGAGAAGATGTAACTAAGATATATATATATACATAGAAAGCAGCACAGCACAGCACAGCACAGCACAGCAAAGAGATAACAGGGAGAAGTTAAAGGGTTAAGTTACTTGCCATTAAGCCTTGGATGGAAGCAGATCACATTTCAGAGCGAAAGGCACAGGTCTCCGCAGGTGGTATATTGATGTTAAGAATGGGAGATGTCTTTAACTTAGCTTCCTTAGGCTTGGCAGCCTGTTTTAAAGTTTCCCAGCAGGGGGTGGTTCTGAAGTAACAGACCAATTCCCTGTGCAGGGAGGGGTCGTCAGGCGGGACCCTAAACTGGAGCCAACATCTTTCATAATTCATATTCTGGTCCATAACTTCCCATCTGCACAAGCGACAGTGCACCCGCGGGTATAATATTATGCAGATAAGTCTGGGGATTATTTAGATATGAATTATATGTTGCACGGTTCACAAGTTCTATGTTTCGGTTTCCCTGATGGTCCTAGATAAGCGAGTGACCCGTCAAACTGTTGGCCTGCTCATTGGCCATCTGACGAGATGTTCGGTTTTTATGTAAGTCTCTCATATTCCAAGATATGAGACATAGGGGAAAAATTGATTTGAGAAGTGTTTATCTAATTCTGTCACCTACGCTGAGCTAGTTTTATTAGCTCAGAGTCCCTTTCAACTCCTGGGAAGGCTCTGTTATCTTGTCACGAGGTGTGAAATCACACAGGTACTTTGGCCAGTGAGACTCCAGCTCTCTTGGGAAATCTGGTCCTATCTCTTCCTAGGTGAGAAAGGATACAGCTTTCCCAGACAGCTCCGCACCTATCTAGAAATGCCTTGGCCAGTCAGTGACTCATAAACAGTACACATACACACACACTGGCCAGATGTCTCCTCTCAGTGAGAGGGAGGGGGGGGGGAAGGATAAGGGAGAAATATATGTGTCAGGACAGTTAACCCTTTTGTAAAGATGGAGGTTGAAACCAAAATGGTTGAACCGCATCCATCTCTGGGTATACGCTGTTACAATCAGCTGCAGCATTGATCAGTGTATTCTGACAGTGAGGAGTCCCTACTGTCAAAATGCAATTTCCTGTTGAGGGGGATTCCTGCATCCACGTCGCTTGTGTAGATGCAGGAATTTGCTTGTCTTTTTGCGTTGCCCGCTGGCTGACCGAAAAAAACCCCCATCCATATGTACCCAGCTTTAGCAGACTTCAGAATGATACTGTATCAGCTAGGATCATGTGACATAATGCTGGCTAAAACAGAGCAGGAGAACAGGATTACACATCACCTGCATTTCTATATTTTATTTATAACACCAGATTTTACCAGAAGGTGGTGATGTAAGTGACATCTGAAAATTTCAGCTTTGAGTCTGAGTAGAATTAATACACATTGAGAATACAAACAGAACTTCCAGTTGTCATGGAGATCCACTTTAACCAATATAACACTGTCTAAAGAAAATGTGTCCATGAATTGGCTTTAACCCTTTCATAACCAAATACCTTTATGCACAGGCAATATTTAACTTTATCAGCTTGCATGATAAACCTAAAAACCACTCTAAAAATAATTTGGCTAGTTTTACCTAAATATTTTTTTACTTGTTTAAAGATATTTAAGGCATTTATTTGGCAAATAGTTTTAATACTTTACGTGCCAAACAAAAACAAGCAATTTACACTTTTCCTGAAGAACCTTAGAAACAGAACATTGATCACCAATTTTTAAATACACAAGAGAAGGGAGAATTTGGAGACATTGGTATTCACACAAATTATATTACTTTTATTTATATAAAAAAATTTGATTTATCTTGGGAAATTTAGTTTAATTTGGATCATGCAGTGAGCTCTGTTTGATTCTATCCTTGACGGAATCGTGATATAGTTAGTGAGAAAGTATTTACTAAGTGCTTCTCAAGCCATGTCCCAGGGGATACTTTGCAAAGTTTTGGCTTGGCAAGTGTTTCCAGAGTTCACATGAAATGTGAGTTATGTTATTTAAAGAGTAAAGAACTTCAGCAGTAGCTATAAATTAGTGACAAGGTTTTGGAGGCACAAAGCAGAGGAAAACAGTGGATATCAATTTTTTCTTACCACATTCTGAAGCTGAAAAAAATGTAATATTTAAATAGTATGGAAACCTATTATCAAGATAGAGTTCTTAAAGCTGAATTACAAGTACAAAATGCATAAATGCATACATTACATCAGCTAAGTATTTATCAATAGACCATTAAATGTGTTTATAACTGGTATATCTAAATATTACTAGGTATCTCGAAATCCTCTGTACAGCACCATCCTAGAAGACTGGAAGTGGGATAGGTAGGATCAGGAGGTGTTAGAACTAAGCTTAAATCTACTCCAACCCTCATTCTAAAACTAATCTCTCTGTCCTTTAAAGGAAAGATGCCTATACTTACCTATTTTATTTCATATTCTAAGTCACTCCAGTCCAGTCACATGGCAATGGCTACAGAGCCTGGGTAATGATGTCACCCATAGGCTTACTATTTGACATCTGATGTAAGCTCTACACTGACATCGGAGCTGGAAGTTATGTGACTGGACCGTAGCAACTTTAGAATAGGTAAAATCCAAAATTTTGAGTGGTCACTGGTAATGGACTATAACAGAAACCTTCCAATGGAGACCCATGTTCTGGTGACAGTAGTCTAACATCTTCCTTGTGTTAGAGAAATTTCCTCTAATTTCCTTTTCAAATTGGTTAAGTTTGTACTAGAACCAGTATAAATATATTATTTTTAGTGATTCTGGTCATTCGGCATCATGTAAACTCTGCATGATTATATGTCAAAATCTTATACAGAGCAAGAACTTTGCATTTCTTTTTCCAGTGTACTGCAAGGCAGTATATTGGTGTGAATGGTCCCCATTAAAAATATATAGTAGTTCTCCATGCTAAGAACCTAAGAAGTATAAACCTTCCAGCTATCCTCTCCTTATATTACAAAGCATCCCTAACACTAACATTGACTCTCTCGCTGCCTGAACCCTTAACATATTTCTGCTAAAATGAGCCCTAAAGTAAACCCAAAATGCAATATACTTTCTTAACAACCTATTCCAACACCATCAGCACATAGGAGGTGCCTATGCATTAGGTTAATTCTCACTGTATGCTCCCCTAATGCCAAGAACATTGGGTGATCTCAATTAAACTTACTACATTTATTAATGGGTCAGAATCCTGATTCTGACCTTTCCTGTCTCCTAAACCTCACTCTTGCTCAGTGAGGCTGTCCATCACAGTTGGACATCTGACTAATTAACTATGAAGCAGAAGCACCCGAGCAATGCGGCAGCTCGAGGTGTCTGTCATGTACTGACCACATTTGATCATTTAGGCAGGTGCACTGTGAAGGGCACTCAAACTGGTGCCACAGCCTGGAGAGAAAGTTAAGTGGAATACAGCTTCTCTGTGACTTTCTGGGTCAATGGAGCAGTGTTCTGGCTGGCTACGGATGTAGCTCAGGATGTACCTGCCTTAAAGCAAGAGCCTCCTCCAAAAAGTACTCTCCCCAACCCCAAAGGGGTAAAAACCCAGTGTGCAAGGACCCTGAGGAGGACCAGAAATGCTGGTGATGTGGCCATTATGGACACATTTCCAAGGACCATGGGCTGTCTGGGTTCAAAAACATCTCCAGGCTAACATTAAAGTAGTGGCTCCTAGGGCAGAGGGACAAACCCCAGGACCATCAATGCAGAATCCCAAAAAGCCAGAAGCAATGGCCACCCCAACCCAGTGGTATTTGCCCTAGTCAACTGGCAAGAGGTCCCATGCTTGATTGATACAGGGTCAGAGGTCACTGTTATAGAATATGACTTTTATGTACTGAGACCTGGGGTGCGGGAGCAACTGGACACCTGCTGGCTATTCCTCCAAACAGCCAACAATCTACCGATCCTAGTGGAAGACATCACCTGGGTGGGGATCCAAATTGAAGACCTGGTAGTGGAAAGAGTGGGAGTAGTGGTGACGCATGAGCGTGTTAAAAGACTTGGACTTACCCAACCTGCTGGCCAAATATGAACACTCTGGCTAGCGGGCATATAGCTCTAGCTTGCAAGCAGTATTGTTCACAGTAATTCTGGCATTTGAAGCCCAACGGAAGGAGGTACGGAAACAGCTGGATCAAGTGGGGGTAGTCTGCACACCCCCCAAACAAAAGCTACTACTAGCACCACTACAGGAGGTAATCTGGTCCGTCCCCATTGGTGCTCACTGAAAACTACAGGGAGCCACTGTCATGGTTGAAATTCACAAGGATACAATGATGTCTGGGGAATGACTGGTGGGCCAAACCTTGTCCAAGGTACAGTGAAGATGAGTTTTAGTGCAACTCATAAGCCTAGGCATTGCACCCATCACACTGCCCAGACACACCATTGTCACTGACCTAAACACAGTGCCTCACCATTGCATCTCCAAGGCCCAACCGGGGGTGGAGGCTGTATGTGCCCCCCTACAGGCAGCTATGGAGTGCTGGAAATGAGATCCAATACAAGTCACTACTGGAACAGCTGGACATCGCTTTTAAGGACTTTCCCCTACCACAACAGAGACTACTCCACCAACTATTGGAAAAACATCCCCCAGTGTTCGCCTCTAGTCCAGAGAATTACAGGTTCACTGAAGCCATTAACAAAAAATGTACGCCTAGTGTCAGGAATGGACTTGCCAATAACGGTGGGACTCACCTGCCTTGTGGGCTGCAGTACCAGGGCTGGCCAGCGGGTGCTCTCAGCAATCAGAGACTCACCCCTGCAGTCAGCCAAAACACCTGAAGTTGATTGCAGGGGTTGTATTTAAGGAATGGCCAGACTCACAGTCAGGGCCTTGGTGTGTGTTTTTCCATGGGCCCCTGTATCTTGTAACCTGCATTCCTGTTCCTGTTTCTGCCTGACTTGTTGCCGACCCTGCCTGATCCTGACCTCTGCTGACTTCTCCTGTTTGATCCATGGCTTGTGACCCTGACCATTCTCTCCGCCTGCTCCTCCTGTACCTACCTGCCCGATCGTTATCGACCCGGCCTGCCTGACTACGTTGTGCTCTATATGTGTATGTAGCTGTGTATCTATATCAGTTTAGGTTTGGGTTTGTTTCACCTTGTTGTATGTATTTGTGTTAGCTTGGGGTTTGGTGCACTGCGTTTATATTTGTATTGTTAGTCTCAATAAATTATATTATTTACTATATCTGAAGCCTACGTTTCCCTGTGTCAGTCCACACACTTCTGGTCACACCCGCATCCCTGACACCTAGGTTGATTTCCCCTGGAGGTAGACCAACTGTAGAACCAGAAACAACCTCTCCTGCGCTCTATGACCCAGAATAAGGGTGGATGGATGGAACCAGAACTTGAAAAATTCGACCACCAACGCATATAGGGTTGTGCAGCTCTAAACAAGGCTGGGAAGCCCGACCAGTACTGCAAAGTGAAACAAAAAAGAAAGCGCACCAACCTTGAGCATTACCTCAGTAAACCATAATTTTCTCTGTAAAAACTCCTCCCACTACATGGCTCCATCAATTAGATTAATTAGGCCATTATCCATCAGGTGTTTTGGATGTCATTTGCAGATGGGAGGAAAACAGCAGAATATATCTACAGGTGAAACTCAAAAAATTAGAATATCGTGCAAAAGTTCATTTATTTCAGTAATGCAACTTAAAAGGTGAAACTAATATATGAGATAGACTCATTACATGCAAAACACAATAGTTCAAGCCATGATTTGTCATAATTGTGATGATTATGGCTTACAGCTCATGAAAACCCCAAATCCACAATCTCAGAAAATTTGAATATTACATGCAATCAATAAAACAAGGATTGTACATAGAACAATATCGGACCTCTGAAAAGTATAAGCATGCATATGTACTCAGTACTTGGTTTGGGCCCCTTTTGCAGCAATTACTGCCTCAATGTTGCGTGGCATGGAAGCTATCAGTCTGTGGCAATGCTGAGGTGTTATGGAAGAGCAGGATGCTTCAATAGCAGCCTTCAGCTCTTCTGCATTGTTCGGTCTCATGTCTCTCATCTTTCTCTTGGCAATGCCTCATAGATTGTCTATGGGGTTCAGGTCAGGCTTTGCTGGCCAATCAAGCACAATAATCCCACAGTCATTGAACCAGGTTTTGGTGCTTTTGGCAGTGTGGGCAGTTGCCAAGTCCTGCTGAAAAATGAAGTCAGCATCCCCATAAAGCTCGTCTGCAGAAGGAAGCATGAAGTGCTCCAAAATCTCCTGGTAGATGGCTGCATTGACCCTGGACTTAATGAAGCACAGTGGACCAACACCAGCAGATGACAGGGCTCCCCAAATCAACACAGACTGTGGAAATTTCACACTGGACTTCAAGCATCTTGCAGTGTGTGCCTCTCCATTCTTCCTCCATACTCTGGGTCCTTGGTTTCCAAATTAGATGAAAAAGTTGCTCTCATCAGAAAAGAGGACTTTGGACCACTGACCAACAGACCAGGTCTGTTTTTCTTTAGCCCAGGTAAGTCGCTTCTGACATTGTTGTTCAGGAGCGGCTTGACAAGAGGAATACGACATTTGAAGCCCATGTCCAGGATCCGCCTGTGTGTGGTGGCTCTTGATGCACTGACTCCAGCCTCAGTCCACTCCTTGTGAAAGTCCCCAACACTTTTTAATGGCCTTTTCCTGACAATCCTCTCCAGCCTGCGGTCATCCCTGCTGCTTGTGCACCTTTTTCTTCCACACTTTTCCCTTCCACATAACTTTCTATTAACCACTTGACCTCCAGAGGATTTACCCCCCTTAATGACCAGGCCTCTTTTTGCTACTCGGCGCTGCACTAATTCAACTGATAATTGCGCGGTCATGCAATGCTGCACCCAAACGAAATTTACGACCTTTTTTCACACTAATAGAGCTTTCTTTCGGTGGTATTTGATCACCTGTGCACTTTTTATTTTTCACGCTATAAACAAAAAAAGGCCAAACATTTTGAAGAAAAACAATATTTTTTACTTTCAGCTATAAAAAATATATAGTAAACTCAAAGTTGGTTATAAATTTAGACCAAAATGTATTCTGCTACATGTTTTTGGAAAAAAAATCCCAATAAGTGTATATTGATTGCTTTGTGTGAAAGTTATAGCGTCTACAAACTATGGTATAGATACTGCAATTTACACAATTTTTTTGCTATACAGCGCTGCGCTAGTTTAACGGACAATTGCGCAGTCATACAATACGGTACATAAATTAAATTTACATCCTTTTTTTCCCCACAAATTGAGTTTTGTTTTGGTGGTATTTGATCGCCTGTGCGGTTTTTATTTTTTGCGCTATAAAAAAATAGGCTGACAATTTTGAGGAAAAAAAACAATATTTTGGACTTTTTGCTATAAAACATGTCCAGTAAAAAAAATGTAAAAATCAAATTTAGTCATAAATTTCTGCCAAAATGCATTCTGCGACATGTCTTTGCTAAAAAAAAAAAACAATACGTGTAAATTAATTGGTTTACATGACAGTTATAGCGTTTACAAATGGCGGGAAAGATACTGGGATTTTAGGTTTTTTTTTATACTAATAATGGCGGCGATCAGCGACTTAGGGCAGCGATCAGCGACTTATGGCGGGACTGCGGCGGACATTCTGACATTAGGGGGTACTGACTTGGGGTCACTGACATCCCCAGTGACACCAATACAGTGATCAGTGCAAAAAAAAAAACACTGACACTGTACTAATGGCACTGGGGAGGAAGGGGTTAACTTTATTTTTCAGGGAAGGGTTATCTGTGTGAGGGGGAGTGTTTTACTAGGGGGCGGGGGTGTGTGCTGGATGGGGACAGGCTGATCGGGAGAGAGAAACTCTTCTGTCCTGATCAGCTTGTCCTCGAGCTGTCAGGGAAGTGACAGAAAGCACAGCTACTGCAGCTGTGCTCTCTGTCACTGATTGCCGCCAATCGTCGGGAGATAGCCGGTAAGGACCGGCTGTGACCCGGCGACTGACATCCGCAGCTGTGATCGGCAGGACAGGTAGGGCAGCGGCGCGCCTCATGCGCGCCCCCTACCTGTTTACAAAACACGTTTTAAAACGTGGTTTTGCCTGCCCGTGCCGCTCTGCCAACGTATTTATACAGTGGCTGGGCGGCATGTGGTTAATGTGCTTTGATACAGCACTTTGGGAACATCCAACTTCTTTTGCAATTACCTTTTGAGGCTTTCCCTCCTTATGGAGGGTGTCAATGATGGTTTTCTGCACAACTGTCAGGTCAGCAGTCTTTCCCATGATTGTGATTCCTACTGAACCAGACTGAGAGACCATTTGAAGGCTCAGGAACCCTTTGCAGGTGTTATGGCTTAATTAGCTGATTAGAGTGGGACACTTTGAGCCTAGAATATTGCACCTTTTCACAATATTCTAATTTTCTGAGATTGTGGATTTGGGGTTTTCATGAGCTGTAAGCCATAATCATCACAATTATGACAAATCATGGCTTGAACTATCTTGCTTTGCATGTAATGAGTCTATCTCATATATTAGTTTCACCTTTTAAGTCGCATTAGTGAAATAAATGAACTTTTGCACGATATTCTAATTTTTCAAAGTTTCACCTGTATAAGATTACAAAAATGATAATATATGAAAAAAGTAAAAATAGAACTATATACAAAAAAATATAGCTGTACATTCTGGGTAGAAATATCATGAGCAGGGCACCTACAGTTGCAAGAAAAAGTATGTGAACCCCTTGGGATTACGTGGAGTTTTGCATGAATTGGGCATAAAATGTGCTCTGAACGTCATCTAAGTCACAACAATAGAAGAACACAGTCTGCTGAACATAATACTACACAAACATTAGATGTTGCCATGGTTTAATTGCACATAACATGTAAACATTCACAGTGCAGGGAGGAAAAAGTATGTGAGGCCCTAGCTTAATGACTTCTCCCAGAGCTAATTGGAGCCAGGAGTGAGCCAACGTTGACTCCAATCAGTGTGATGATATTGGATGTGTTGCTGACAGCTGTCCTGCCCTTAAAAAACACACACCTGTTTCGGGTTTATTGGTTTCAAGAAGCACTGTCTGATGTGAACCATGCCTCGCAGAAAAGAGCTCTCAGAAGACCTACGATCAAGAATTGTTGACTTGCATGAAGCTGGAAAGGGTTACTAAAGTATCTCCAAAAGCCTTGATGTTCATGTGTCCACGGTAAGACAGACTGTCTACAAATGGAGAACGTTTAGCACTGTTGCTACTCTCCCTAGGCGTGGTCGTCCTGTAAAAATGACTGCAAGAGCACAGCGCAGAATGCTGCATGAGGTAAAGAAGAATCCCAGAGTGTCAGCTAAAGACCTACAGAAATCTCTGGCACATGCTAACATTTTTGTTGACACATCTACAATAAGGAAAACATTAAACAAGAATGGAGTACATGGGAGGACACCACGGAGGAAGCCATTGCTGTCCAAAAAGAATATTGCAGCACGTTTGAAGTTTGCAAAAGAGCACCTGGATGTTCCACAGCACTACTGGCAAAATATACTGTGGACAGATGAAACCAAGATTGAGTTGTTTGGGAAGAACACACAACACTATGTGTGGAGAAAAAAAGGCACAGCACACCAACATCAAAACCTCATCCCCACTGTAAAACATGGCGGAGGAAGCATCATGGTTTGGGGCTGCTTTGCTGCCTCAGGGCCTGGAGGGATTGTTGTCATTGATGGGAAAATGAATTCCAGAGTTTATCAAGACATTTTGCAGGAAAATGTAGGACCATCTGTCCGCCAACTGAAGCTCCGCAGAGGATGGGTGATGCAACAGGACAATGACCCAAAGCATACAAGTAATTCAACAAAACAATGGCTGCAACAGCAGAGAATACGCCTCCTGGAGTGGCCCAGTCAGAGTCCTGACCTCAACCCGATTGAAATGCTGTGGCATGACCTTAAGAGAGCGATTCACACCAGACATCCCAAGAATATTGCTACACTGAAACAGTTTTGTGAAGAGGAGTGGTCCAAAATGACTCCAGATCGTTGTGCAGGTCTGATCTGCAACTACAGGAAACGTTTGGTTGAGGTTATTGCTGCCAAAGGAGGGTCAACCAGTTATTAAGTCCAAAGGTTCACATACTTTTTCCTCCCTGCACTGTGAATGTTTACATGTTATGTGCAATTAAACCATGGCAACATCTAATGTTTGTGTAGTATTATGTTCAGCAGACTGTGTTCTTCTATTGTTGTGACTTAGATGACGTTCAGAGCACATTTTATGCCCAATTCATTCAAAACTCCACGTAATCCCAAGGGGTTCACATACTTTTTCTTGCAACTGTATGTATGATGTATAATAATTGCCATGCACCATAAATATGTGTATATAAGAGAAGGGACAAAGCTCAAACTTTAGTAAAAGGAAGGAGATGGATTAAAAAAAACAAAAAACAAAAAAAATTCTGACGGATTAATTTAATAAAACTGTATCAATGACGATGTAATATTCTAGAAAGGCATTCACAGACTGCAGAACACGGTTCACCAAAATAACCTGTTGCATATAGATGGAATAATAAGAAGTGATAATAAAAAAGATAACCAAATTGCTATTTGAGAAAAAGATCTATATCCCATCTATGATTAAATCCTAAGGGAATTCTAGTCTGTAAAGTGAAAATTCATCTAGGTTCTTTCTCTAATAGGATCTGATGTATATCTCCACATGCTGGTCTTTTAACCCTCTCTATGCAATGAAATCTAAATGAACTCATGTTGGCAGAGTGAACATCTCTAAAATGCTTGGAAACATTATAAATGTTCCTCGCATTCGGATTGGCAGCATCATTGTAATATTCAGATATTCTGACACGTAGAGGTCTGATGCAACCAATATATTGTGAAGTGCAAACTGTGCATTCCATCACATACACTACAAAGGTGGAACTGCAATTAATAAAATCACGTATAGGAAAAAACCTCCCAAGTAGTGCAGGATATCACAGTATCACTTTTATGATGTTTCTCACACAACAGCAATAGGAACCACTAACTGAAAGCCATGTTCTGTTAGGTTGCTTAGATGAAAATAGACTGGGGGATAACATATTCCCCAAAGTGCGAGAGTGTCTACTGGAAAACCTACAACCCCTTGTAGAATGGATGCCAAGTAGTGCATACAGTATGGGCAAACATTTGCTCATGATGCTAGTAATCTGCCTATATTCCTTAGAAAAGGTAGTAACAAATGTAACAGGTTTAGTTGTCTTATTAGAGGTGTTTTCATTTTTTATCTTTGGCGAGTAGTGTGCCTCTCTGCTGGCTAGAGACAATATACTTACCCCTATTTGTATGCCAATTTTTATATCCTTGTTCCTTCAACCTGTTACTGAACATTCCCTCTCAGAAGACCTAGGGTGTGGAACAATTTCTCCTGGCTCTAGTAAATCGCCCACTGGCACTGCCCGAATAGTGTGTTCTGGGTGATAACTTCAAGCCGAGAGAAGGGAATTTTCTGCACAAGCTTTGCGTAAAGTATGAGTATCTATTCTGCCTGTAGTGGAATCCCCTGTCAAAGTCACATCTAAAAAGTTGATGGTGGTCCTCCCAGTCTCATGAGAAAGTTCTAAATTTAGTGTATTGTTATTAGCAGATTTAACAAATTCTTCTAGGGATATGTCAGTATCAGTCCATATTAAGATCAGATCATCTATAAATCTAGCATACCAAGTGATGTTATTGCCACATCAGTTAAAGTGGTAGAAGAGAAAAATCTCCCACAAAAATCATATAAAGATTAGCCAGTGAGGGCGAAAACCTTCTGCCCAAACACACACCCTGGCATTGCAGCTAATATATGTTATCAAAAACAAAGAAATTATGTTCTAACAGGAAATGTACCACATGTACCAAAAATTCTTTAGAGTGTTACTAAACCCAGGACCCTGCATTCACCATATCTGGTCTCCCACAGTACACAGAACATGGAAGTGCAATTATGTTAGTAAATATAAACTGCTAAATACCTTTTCTCATCAGCAGTTAGAGCAGTCTTGTGACTTCTATCAGTGTCCAGCAGAGCACTGGTTAAAGCTTATAGCAGGTGTTTTTTAATCTGCTCTGGGAGGATGCAGAACCCCTAACCTCTGTCTGGGCATTACTGATTGGTTCTGTGCTGATCACATGCACTCTCCCAAGAAAGAAAAATACTCTCAAGCAATACACACCATGTGCAGAGTGACTCCACACAATATGTCTTATCAGGAGATAAGAGGGGGACACTGGAAGAAGGGGAGGATCAAAGAAGTCAGGGCACAAACATCCGTTTTACACAATGTAGAGGATTAGTCCCTTAGGTTTCATAGTGAGTATAACAAGCATGCTTTACTGCATATACAGACAGATTTTACTGTCGTGGGTTTAGTAACACTAACTGTTGGTTCATAGCTACTATAGTGAAGTAAATGGTACTGAAATGCCTCAATGGCTAGATTATGTGGAATAACAGAGTATAGAAACCTTACATCCACAGTGACCCACATGGAATTCTGCTGCCAGTTTATACTATTCACCTAAGACAGTAAAGATGTATCTTTAACATATCCAGGCAATCGTACTACCAAGGTCTGTAGATATTTATCCATCCACTCTCCAAAATTCTCAAAGAGTGATCCAATCCCTGCCACTTTTGGGCTTCCTTTCACAGGGGTTATCATTGTTATGTACCTTGGGAAGGTAATGGAACACCAGTACAGTTGGGTGCTCCACCGTGAGATATTTTACTAGTTTAGTGGTAAAGAGCCCCAGATTCCTGCCCTAGTCCAATAAATGTGATAACTGGCATTCAAATAATGTAGTGGGATCACTCTTCAGAGGACAATAAATTGTCTGTGTCTAGTATTTAAATATGTTTGTTCTGAGTTGTTTTATGACTATGAATAAGGTTTTTTTTACCAACATACATAAGCTGCTGTAACTTGCACACTGTACTCTTATAAATAAAGTATTTTTCCAGGAGAACGAGTTGCTGACTCTTCACCTCACCGAGGCCATTGATCATCCAATCCTCACAGGGGATGCACCGCCCATTTGAGAGCAGTACCGTCACATTCCCCCAGCTCTGTGCCAGGAGGTCAAGGATTTGCTTCATAGTATGTTGCAAAGTGGGTGATTCAAGAGAGTCATAATCCTTGGGCTACCCCATCATCCAAGTGCACAAGAAAGAGAACATCTTGTGGTCCTGTGTGGACTAACGCAAACTCAATGCCTGTACCCACAGGGATGCCTACCCACTGGCTCGGATAGAAGAGTCCCTCATGTGTTTAGGACAAGCAAGATTCTTCCTCACCCTAGACCTGGCTAGTCGCTACTGGCAGGTCCCAGTCCGAGTCCAGGGCCGAGACAAGACTGCCTTCTTCACACCTTTGGGACTGTTTGAGTTTAATCAGATGCCCTTTAGCCTCAGCAATGCCCCCAGTACCTTTCAACATCTAGTGGCATACACCCACGGGTCCTTAAAGAATTGAGCTCTGTCATTTCAAAGCCATTGTTTCTAATTTTTAGGGACTCTTTAATGACTGGCATAGTACCACTGGATTACTGTAGGGCCAATATGCTTCCTATATTTAAAAAGGGGTATAAAACTTTACCAAGTAATTATAGACCTTTTAGTTTAACATCTATAGTTGAGAAGGTACTGGACAGCTTAATAAAAGACCACAAAGATGAGTTCTTGCTGGAAAAAAAAAAATTTTAAGCAACAGACAGCATGGATTCATGAAAGACAAAAGTTGTCAAACAAATCTGATTTCTTTTTATGAGGATGTAAATGGATAGAAAACTGGCTAAAAGATCATATTCAGAGAATAGTGGTTAATGATTCATACTCTGAATGGTCTAGGGTTGTTAGTGGTGTATCCCAAGGTTCAGTGTTGGGACCCTTACTTATTAATATATTTATAAACTATATAGGGTCTGGGATTAAAAATACCATTTCAGTCTTTGCAGGTGACACCAAGCTGTGCAGTGGAATAACATCCTTACAGGATATCTTCAATTTACAAGCTGACCTCAATGCACTGTTCAATTGGGCAACTATGTGGCAAATGAGGTTTAATGTTGATAAATGCAAGGTTATGCACTTGGCTAAGAATATGCAGGCATCATACATACTAGGGGTGTACAACTGGGGGAATCAATGGTGGAGAAGGATCTGGGAGTTCTGGTAGATCACAAGCTTAATAATGGCATGCAATACCAAACTGCAGTTTCAAAGCGAGCGAAATCCTTTCTTGTATTAAAAGAGGTATAGACTCCAGAGATAGATATATAATTTTACCCCTGTACAAATCAATAGTAATGCCTCATCTGGAATATGCAGTTCAATTTTGGGCACTAATTCACAAAAAGAACATTGGGGAACTGGAGAAAGTGCAGAGAAGGGCAACCAAACTGATAAGAGACATGGAGGAGCTCAGCTATGAGGAAAGATTAGAGGAACTGAATTTATTCTCTCTTGAGAAGAGGAGATTAAGGGGGGATATGATCAACATATATAAATACATCAGTGGTTCATATAGTGAACTTGGTATAGAGTTATTCACCTTGAGGTCATCACAGAGGACAAGGGGGCACTCTTTACGTCTGGAGGAAAAATGTAATCTCCAAACACGGAAAGGTTTCTGCACAGTAAGAGCTGTGAAAACATGGAATAGACTCCCTCAAGAGTTGGTTCTGGCCAGCTCAGTGGAATGCTTTAAAAAAGACCTGGATTCTTTCTTGGATACACAGAATATAACTGGTTACTAACATTTATAGGTAAAGTTGATCCAGGGAATATTCGATCGCCTCTTGGGGGATCTAGAAGGAATTTTTTCCCGTGCAGGAGCAAATTGGATCATGCTTTGCTAAGTTTTTTGCCTTCCTCTGGATCAACTGTGGGTGTAGGACTATAACTTTTTTTTTTTATATGGATGAACTTTTGTCTTTTTTCAGCCAGACTAACTATGTAACTATGTAATAGAGAGATGTCTTGGAGACTTCAACTTTGAGACTGTGATAATCTATCACAATGACACCATCATCTTTTCAAAGACATTTGAGGATCAGGTCAAACATCTTGAATGGGTGTTCGTGAAGAACAGAAAATGCACCCGAGGTAACAAGCTGGAGTCTAAGTAGGAGCACACCCAATACTGGGTGGTGGGGCAAACTTTCCCACCTGCCTCTGTCTATGACCTGGTCTCCAAGGGGCCCAAACCCGTAAAGAAATGACTACACTAAAACATGCTAAGACCTTGCATACTGGGGTGGTGAGTGCTCCAAAAGGCCTGCCAATGATTTTGAAGCTTTGGACCCCACCGGTGCATGAGGCACCCACTGAATGGTTCCTGCCATCCCTTATGCTAGAGTCTCCAGTCCCAAGTGGCTATGAGCCCAATGGCTCCAATGTGGAGAGTCCAGGTGATACTGCAGCTATGGCTAGTGCCACCAGCCCTACTGGTCAAGGGAAAAGCCCTACTTCGGACCTACATGAAGAATTAGTGATCACACATGACAGCTCGCCATCTGTGGTTCCTGAGTCAATACCTGAAAATTAACCTTCACCAAGTGACTCTGCTGAAAGCCAAAAGAACTGTCGCCCTGTGCAGCCTAATCATGGACAACTACCTGCCAGATTTTCTGATTATGTTTTTTAACTGTATTTTCTGGTTCTGCGTTAACCTGTTTTTTTAAATTTGTGTTGGCATTTTATTGTGTTACGATGCAGAATACAGCATCTGCTAAAGAGGGGGCCATGTAGGCAGGTGTAGTCTGTTTTCTCCACTGTGGAGGATACTCAAACCTAAGTGGTACAACAGCCTGGAGAGGAAGTCAATGGAGCAGTGTTCTGACTAGCTACACTGCAGCCATGTGACCCCTGGCAACCGTCTTGGGTTTAGCATCTATATATCTATATAAGTCCCTGCCCACAGGCTTTGGCTTGCTTTTCTGGCTAGGATAGGGAGAAAAACCCCGCTTTCTAGGGAAAGTACTTAGCATCAGTGAGAGGTTCCAGACAAGGAAGGACAGGTTTGGAATTCGTTATCTTGCAAGGAAACCTGCCCATTTGGGACCAGACCAGCCTGGCCACGTTCCTGACTCTGAGACAGATGCTGTTGGCATCTCTCCTCAGCCACTTCGTGACTACACTGAACTATGAGTGTTTCCCTAAGCAGCACTCTCCTGCTGGAGGGTTTGTAACTTTGGCATTCTGCTCAATACAAGTTTCAAGTTTATTGCAAACAGACTGTGTGTGATTACTGCCACTGCACCATGCTGCACCTATCCACAATCATATGTCTAGAATAGTTATTCATTTTGTTCATGTAGTTATAACTGCAAGTGTTTCTTAGTTAAATTTTTTCTTAAATGCTTGGCTGGCAGATTCCTCCATCCACACAAGCAAAGAGAGTGGAGGAATCCCCCCCTCCAGGACATTGTATTCTGACAGTGGGACTCTGCTGTCAGAACACACTGATCAGCAGTTGCAGCCAGCTGATTGAGAAAATTTTGCAACAAGCCTGTCAACAAACGGAGATCTAATGATCAACATCTGTTAAACAGGAATGGCCACACATGGACAGCAATTTATACAGTCGCTTCTGAACCAGCTGAATTTTGATTATCTATGGCTGGCTTCAATTTCAATCTCACAGGTTTATGACAGGTTAACTTTACCCCTAGAAATTTTCAATCTTTAGATTTATGTTCTTAGGCCGGCCATAGATAGATCAAATCCGTGCCGTTTCAGCAGGGACTGGATGAGATTTGATCCATCTACGGAAAGGCAAACTGTACCCAAGTCAATCCATCGATCGACTTGAGTACAACTAGCATGTTGGATTTTTAGTATACGATTACTGCCTGTGCCTAAAGCCGTTAGCAGTAATAATTCTGTTTTCCCGGCAGGGACAGCTCCACGGGAAAACAGGGACAGCTCCACAGCTCCAGAACACAGTAGCTCCTCGGGGGGCGGGATTCAACACGGACTGTGTTTATGGGGGGGATCAAGTGATTTTATTTCCTGCAACCACAAGAAAGTTACATGATCTAAGGCTTGCCTTAGGCAGAACCTCCCATCCTGTTGGAACAACAATTTAGGTTGCACCTGTAAACTAGCACATAAACAGACACATGCTCCTTGTTTTGTGACCACCCTCTCACTGATCAACCACCATACCATTATTACCTTCTAAAGAAAAAAAAATTGCACTGTTAAGAATAAAAACAAATGCGTAGAGAAATTAGTAAAAACATTTGAAAAATGCTCCATACAGGTAAAATTCAATATATAACTAGTTAAAAGTTAAAAATGTTATACATGCTACAGAGGTATAGGCTATCATAAAAATCTAATGTAAACAGTTGCTGACAATAAGTATAGATTGCAACATACATATGACTGTGAGCCAAAGTATTAACACATATTGAAACGAATACTGCATAAAGTGTGTAATAAATGCCTGAAGTCTGCTCATAATAACCTGTATGACCCATAGATTGTGTTTCCCCCAGGCAACTCTGCAGATGAACTTCAATACAGCATGACTGATGGAAATGATAGCTACATGCATATTGAGGCTCCAGGCCTTATGTCAGGAATATACAGATTACTTCAGGCGAACTTGGTACATTTAAAACACGCTTTATACAATACTTGTTTCAAAATACATATGGGTGCATGTAACTTTTGCTTGATATCGCCTACACCTCTGTAACATGCCTAGTCCTTAGCTATTACTAGTTCTGTATACAATGTAATCTGTATTTACTATGTACAAATTTGAGCTCAGTCACTCTATTAAAGGACTCGATTTGAGTTCCTTAAAGCTGGTTAATTCAGTGTATATTTGATTAATGGATAAAGTAGTTTGGATTATTTTTGTAATTTTTAATTATATTTAGGTATGCAGCATATATAGCTATGTGCTAGATATTTCAATAAAACTTAAAGCAAAACTTCACTCTCTCAACATACAAAAAAAAAAAACATAGAAAAATTATGTCAGAAAAAAGATAAAAAGTGGTCCGTGGAATTTGCCTGTTTTGTATTTTTTAACTTTTTTTGCATAGAGTATAGATCTACAGTATGTTTGTCCCAAGCATGTTTGAAACCACTTACTGACTCACTACTTCTGCTGGAAGTCTAATCAAAACATCAACTACCCTTTCAGTAAAATAATAGTTACTAGGATTCATTTTCAACGTCCCCCAAGTTAAATAAAAAATCCTATTTGTAATCATTATGCTGCTAGCATTAGTAAAAAGATAGGAAAGTATCATATTTACTTGTTTCAAACTTTTTTTTCTTACATTTCTTTAGTTATTTCCTGGTTTCCAGTCCTAGGCAAATGATGGCATTCATCCCAGGAGGTTTTCTCAGCTAAGCACATCCTCCAGTCTGTATGCCTGAGCTAAGGGCAGATACATTCCAGGAAGTAAATGCTATATGGATCATCTACACTTACTCAAAATGGCCATGGCCAGAAATGTTAGGATGTGTTTTTCAAAGTGATTTCTCAGCAAAATAAAGCATGGAGCCATGGATGGATGGGTGAGATTGCGTTTTATATTAAACATGAATAAAATAAAGTTTTTGGTTTGTGGTGCTCAGACACAGTGTAGTTCCAGTTTAAAAAGGTTCTGCTATTTTATGACATAATATTTGGATTTAGCAGTGCAATATTTTTTCTGTAAAGGGTAATTTTTGTAGTGTGTTTTTTAGTATGTTTTTTATGCTTCAGTGGCAGTCTCAAGACTAAGCACTGTAAACCAACTGGTGTTCTTGATAATGCAATCACAGGTCAGTCTGGGTGCTCACTGCCAGTTTGTTTCCATGTTTGCTGGTAAATGTCTGTGCCTTAATATACCACTGCGGCCCCCTTTTACTGCTTGTGGCAGAGAAAAAAATATGGGGTATTCCCATTTTCCATATGGCCTTGGATTTATTCCTAGGCAGGTAGTATTAATTTTACCTAGTGTGATGTTGGGGTGATTATGCTCATGTGGCAGATTAATTTTCCAATGAGTTGAGCCAGTCCAAACTGTATTTTAGGGCATAACAGTCCACTTTTATGAACCCTTTCGCTACCAGGTCTGTACATTGTACAGATATAACAGTGAGGGATTTTACACACACTCCTGGTACCTGTAGCCACCAGGATTGTGTGTACACCTTACAAGCAGACTCCTGCCTGTCACATGGAAGCATTCTAGTGTCTACGCTGCTTGCCCAATTGCTTGAACTCACCCCCAGTTTTCGTCTCTTTTTAGTTGCTGACATGGAAGCGACGTGTAATATGTCACTTTTAGGACACCCTTTAAGTGTCCTCCGGCCTGCATTGCATTCCATTCCATGGAGCACAGGGGAGACATCCAGAGCCTTTTAGACCCCAGATGTCTCATTAAAGAGAACCTGTAACCAAAAAAATCATCACATTGGAGACTTTTTGTCCCCAATGTGATGAAAAAATAAAGTTAGTTAAAAAGATGTTTATAATTGTAAAAAAGGTACTCCCAAGCACATATAATCTCCCACCCCCACATATTAACGTAAATGCACGCATAGAGGGCGCCTTTTTCAATTGCAATACTTGCTGCATATTGCAGCACATGCCAGAGAGCAATATTTCTAGCACCAGACCTCCTCTGTAACACTAAACTGATTACCTATATTGGACATTTAAAGCGTTGCAGATGGAAAATATAGGGCACTGACGTTTGCCTCCATTTCACGGGTGCACACAAATTTAAGGTTTGAGATGTTGGGTATCTATTTACTCAGTGCAATCTCATCTTGTAATGTGTTAAGAACGTAAGGATTGCCCCATCATTTGATGGAAATGAAAATTATCAACCTGCAGAGGTCTGAATTCAAAGACACCCCGAAAATCAAAGAGAAAAAATGATGCAGCAGGCTAGTCCATTTTGCTGAAATTTCATTGCAGCAACTCAAAATGGTACTCAGTAGTTTGTTTGGCCCTCACATGCTTGTATGCATGCCTGAAAATGCTCCTAATGAGACAATGGATGGTGTCGTGGGGTATTTCCTCCCAGATCTGGACCAGGACATCACTGAACTCCTGGACAGTCGGAGGTGCAACCTGGGAGCGTTGGATGTACCGAAACATGATAACCCAAAAGGTGTTCTATTGGATTTAGGTCAGGCGAGCTTGGGGGCCATTCAATGGTATAATTTCCTTCATCCTCCAGGAACTGCCAGCATACTTTCACCACATGGAGCTGGGCATTATCATGCGCCAAGAGGCACCCAGGACCAAATGCAACAGTGTAGGGTCTGACAATGGGTCCAAGGATTTCATCCCGATACCTGATGGCAGTCAGGGTGCCATTGTCTAGCCTGGAGAGGGTTGTGTGTCCCTCCATGGAAATGCCTTCTCAGACTATCACTGACCCACCAAAACAGTCATGCTGAATGATGTTGCAGGCAGCATAACATTCTCTACAGCTTCTCCAGACCCTTGAACATCTGTCACGTGTGCTTAGGGTGGATCTGCTCTCATCTGTGAAAAGCACAGGGTGCCAGTGGCAGACCTGCCAATTCTAGTGTTCAATGGCAAATGCCAATCGAGCTCTGTGGTGCTGGGTGGTGAGCACAGGGCTCATTAGAGGAAGTCAGGCCCTCAGGCCACCCTCATGAAGTTGGTTTCTGATTGGTCAGAGATATTCACACCAGTGGCCTGCTGGAGGTCATTTTGTAGGGCTCTGGTAGTGCTCATCTTTTTCCTCCTTGCACAAAGGAACAGTTATCAGTCCTGCTGATAGGTTAAGGACTTTCTATGGCCTTGTCTAGCTCTCCTAGATTAACTGTCTGTCTCCTGGAATCTCCTTCATGCTCTTGAGACTGTGCTGGGAGACACAGCAACCTTCTGGCAATGGCACATATTGATGTGCCATCCTGGAGGAGTTGGACTGCCTGTGCAACCTCTGTAGGGTCCAGGTATCGCCTTATGCTACCAATAGTGACACTGACCCTGACCAAATGCAAAACTAGTGAAAAATAGTCAGAAAAGATGAGTAGGAAAAAAATGTCAGTGGCTTCCACCTGTAAAACCATTCCTGTTTTGGGGGGTTGTCTCATTTTTGCCCATCTAGTGCACCTGTTGTTAATTTCCTTAACACCAAAGCCGCTGAAACTGTTTAACAACCCCCTCTGCTACTTAGCTGACCAGATGTATATCCCAGGGGTTTAACGGACTTGATGCTATGCTCTGATTAAAATAAAACTCTGATTTTTAAGTGTGGGCAAAAAATGCAAAAAGGGCTCTGGCAACATGACCAGTGAAATGAAAAATGAAAAGCCCCCTGGCTACCTAGTCAGCAAAAACGTTGCTCTTAGCAGTCCCTTAACTGTATCACCCAGCTCTCCTGGTTTTCTTGGATCACTCAGCCTTTAATTACAGTATCTTGCTGCATAGACCCACTCTTGGCCTCTGAATAGGGGTTTTGCTGACACCCCGACTGCTTTCAGCTGCTCTATCACCAACTGCACCTGCACTGTGCAGAGACATACATGCTCTGGCTGCTCCATGCAGCCTCCCTGACACCTGGGGAAGGTTGGAGTCCTCCTGATTCCTATGCAGAGAGATTTTGTCTCTCGTGTGGGGCCCACAGCTATACCCAAGCCTTCATTATGAGGGCTGTATACACCTGGGCACACACCATGCTGGTCTTTGGCAAAATCTGGACACAGTTAAAGTTCCTCCCACCCAATGTACTTCAAAGTCTCTAAACTCCAGAATCTGATCTGGGAATGACAAACCCCAGAAAAATATGAAAAACCACTTTGCTTCTTGTGTGAACCCTCTGTCACTTTCTTTTACATTTTCAAAGTGGAAGAGCCTGGCAATGGCACACTAGATTAAATTTAGTGTAGACGAGTTGATTGGGTAGCATAATTAATAGCTAAATTTTAACTGTAAATATGAAATAACTATACTACATGTAGTTCATTCATATTTTGGTCTACAGAACAGGTGTTAAGAGTTTGCTTTAAAAAAAGCAAATTCTTGCTTATAGACAGTATACATGAAACACACATTTTTCTATATTTCTTAAGAAAGAATATACACATTTTGTCAGTGCTTTAGGAAGACACAGTGATAAATGATACTATTGCGATCTGACACATTATAATTTTATTTTTTACTGATGGAGGTGACAGTTAGGTCATCCGTGTCTGCCAATATGTAATCACACAATACACCTTGTAACCTTCAGCGCACACTATGACAAGAATAAGGCAGACAATATAAATGGATCTTTGACTTGTGCACTCAGTGAACATCTACTGCTGCTAATAACACTGTAACTGTTCTTTGTATTAGGTAGTTTTGAGTTTATAGTTTATTAAGTGTAATACTTTGGGCAGGGGTCTCCAAACTGTGGCCTTTTGCTTGCTTTTATCCAGCCCTTGGGACACTATTCCTTCCACTAACACTAATGATGGGACACCATTCCTTCCACTGACACCAATGATGGGATACTATTCCTTCCACCGACACCAAAGACAGGGTACTATTCCTCCCACTGACAGGTAAGGTAAACACAGGCCTTCCCAGCAACCTGGGTCAAAACACTGCACAATCTACCAGGAAGGTAAGCCACAGATTAATCATCAGCTTGATATCTCAGGATCCAGACCGTTCAGCAGAAAAGAAAAAAACACCACACCTCTCATGGTGCAGTATAAACACACTCTGCGCTTTATTAGCCCAAAAAGAAGAAACCTCTACTCACAAAATAAGTGCACAAAATGAATCGCCATTTTAAATTTTCAAACATATTGCCCCCCTACAGATAATTTATAATAACGTGAAATGGCCGACCTCGGACTTCCGGCATGATGAAGTCACGTAGCCCTGCCCAGACACGGTTTGTCATGTGATGCGTGACTTACTCATAGGAAACGCATCTGGGTGGTGTTACATGACATCATCACGCCATAAGGCTGAGGTCAGCCTGATCCACAGGAAGGTTGGAGGTGAGAAAACAAAATGGCAGCAAAGAGTGAAACTCTACACTTTAACCCTGGGGCATCACCTCCCATATGCAAGCATCAGACTTTGCAGGTGAATAGGGAGTCCAGATGGGGGGCAAAGGACTGAAGAAATTAAAGGCATTTTTTTTTAACAGATGAGAGAAAAGACTTTGCAGTCTATTTTTTAGGTATTAACCTCCCTGGCGGTATGATTATTTCAGATTTTTGGTGCTGAAAGCGGTACCATTTTTTTGCATGGAAATATGTATTTTTTTTATTGTAGGCTGTAATTTTTAGGAAAAACTCACTGAAATCTGTCCGAACAAGAGTCTAGTAAACATCCCGGGTATGATAAAATTTGAAACACAAAATCATAAATTATAATTTAATAAATAATCATAAAAATAATATAAAAATAATAAAAAATTTAATTCAATAATATAATCAAACCAAAAACACTGAAATGTGAAATAGAGCGCCAAGTTCGCACATTGCTGAGCTCAGTCGCAAAATCGTTTTCAGTTTCTGATGACGAATTTCCCCCACGAATCATTATCACTCAATTCTGCAAGTGGTTCTAATTTACTATCGCTGTTCTCTAGCCGGTCTAAACCGCTTTTGACCTAAAGGGACACTTTTTGGACGCCATGGACATTTCTCAGTTTCCAGGCAGAAAGAACAGACAAAATGCAGGCAGGGCGCAGGACAAAGCACTAGGGACAATATGTATGTGAAATAGGTTGAAACAGCAATGTTTTACTGTGTAAAATGTAAAAAAAAAAAAATGACATTTTTTAAAATTTTTAAATTTCCCGCCGGCGGCGGCGCCCGTACGTCCCGACGTCACAGGGACAGGACACAGAAGCCGGATGCCGGCATCGGCCGGAGGAGAGTGCCGGGGACGCTGCAGGGGACACATCGTGGGAGCGCAGGGTAAGGTAAGTGAACACTTGCCGGAGCAGTGCCGCAGGGTAAGCCCGAGTGTAGCTCGGGGTTACCGCTTTTGGTACTGAAATGTTACCCCGAGCTACACTCAGGAATACCGTCAGGGAGGTTAAACAACCAAATGAGAAAAAGCCACCTAATATGACACATATAAATATGTCATATAAATATCTCTGTCTCACTCGTAATTAGTGTGGATTTATGAACCCAATATGTACCTAACAAAAAATAGCAGTGTGACATGCAGTACTGCTCAAACAAAAGTGGTTACTTGAAAATCCAAGCGGAGTAATATTATCACTCAAAAAACTTTATTCGATCACATGGATCATATAGAGGTTAGACATAGATATGGTAAAGAGGTAATAATAAAATCACTTAAAAACATTCGGCGTCTCCAAATAAAGTTGTTCGGCAATTGAGGCTCCACATAAGGCAATAGAGTTCCTAACTACTAGATCAGAGAATTTTCCGTATTTTCCATAAAAAATCAGCATAGGGAGATCATTCTTCAAGAACCATTGTGGTAATAATCACAGTAAGTAGAATGACTTCCTGAAATGGAAAAACCAAAAAAGAGAGATCATAGTAGGTGGAACTAAGGTAGGGTAAATATACTGGGCAAATAGGTCAGCCCAGCAGACACATAGCTAGTGTATATTTAAATCATTAAATGATGGTCAAGCTTTTGAGAAGGTAATGATTTAAATATACACTAGCTATGTGTCTGCTGGGCTGACCTATTTGCCCAGTATATTTACCCTACCTTAGCTCCACCTACTATGATCTCTCTTTTTTGGTTTTTCCATTTCAGGAAGTCATTCTACTTACTGTGATTATTACCACAATGGTTCTTGAAGAATGATCTCCCTATGCTGATTTTTTATGGAAAATACGGAAAATTCTTTGATCTACTAGTTAGGAACTCTATTGCCTTATGTGGATCCTCAATTGCCGAACAACTACTTTATTTGGAGACGCCAAATGTTTTTAAGTGATTTTATTATTACCTGTTTACCATATCTATGTCTAACCTCTATATGATACATTTGATCGAATAAAGTTTTTTGAATGATATTACTCCGCTTGGATTTTCAAGTAACCACTTTTGTTTGAGCAGTACTGCATCTGTCACACTGCTATTTTTGAGCATTATGGGTATGCTTGCCACCAGTAGCATCCCTTGAAGGCCATACTGAACAAGTACTTACATTAAAGTCCTACAGTTCAGCAATAAAAATCAAAGTGATAAACTAGGAAGGCTTTCAGCATGCCAACTAACTGAAATTTAGAGGCCAAAAATGGTACCCTGAGGAGATGTTATCAATTCTACTAAAATATGGATAAAGCATATCATCTCAATATGGAAGAAAAAAAAGTCTTCTCTTAGTTTTGGTGTCATAGCCACAGTCTCAAAAGGTTCTGATAATGGAACTGCAGAAGCGTCCTAGACTGAACCAGTAAAGTTTATCATGTCTGTGTCAGACTTGTCTGAAATGCACCCCAGCTGTGAAAAGAACTACTCCATAGGAAAAAAAAAAAACCTTTACAACTTACACTTGTGGTTTACATTCTATAGAAGAGAAAGCCGAGCAAACAATGCCTGGGATAAGACCCCCAAAAAACTCCCCAACTCCCCAGATGGAAAGAAACCATCCCTAGGACAGGAAAAGACATAAAAAATTATGAACACTGTGACCAAAGTCCACTGTAGGTGGCCATAAGGTAGTCTGTAACAGGGCTCTGGCTGCTGTGTCCACTGAGTGTGCTCACCTGTGACTCTGCTGGACAGAATTTGAAAACATCAGGCAGGTGCACATTTGAAAAATGTCAAAAACTCCTGCGCATGAGCGTGGAGGACCAGGGACAGTATTCCTATGTACATGTTACAAAATGCAACCAAGAGATATGTCAGACTTTGCTGCCCTTGACCGGGTGGGGTAGTCCAACTGCAAAGAGACAGAGTGCACACCAGCCTAGTGCATTATCCCAAGGAAAGTTCATTAAAATTAGCATAAAAACATACTCACAATCAGTGTGTAAAAAACCTCATATCAGGTTTCAGCATCATGGTGCCACTGTAAATGGTACATGGAGAACCCTCCGATACCGAAGGGACACCATCCAGGATCCAAGAAATGGCTTACACATTTCGAGGGAAACCCTCCTCCTCAGAGCCCTTAAGAACTGCAACCAAGGGATAGGTCAGGCCTTGTTGCCCTCAAACGGCTGGGGAAGAGGGTTTCCCTTGAAAACTCAAAAACTATTTCTTGGATCTGGATGGCATCATTTTGGTGTCACATTGTATGTTTTTACCCTAATTTTATTAAACATTCCCTGTGATAATGCATTAGGTTGGCGTTCTCTCGGGTTTGTCTCTTTGCAGGTGCACAACTGAGCTTGGGAAAATGCCAGTCAATTGTAAAGAAGTAGTGGTGGCAGTGGCATATAAAAATTGAGGGGAATACAGGGATAGGAAAATAAAACTGGAGCATTGCCCTTGTGTAGCTGAAAAATAAGGAGAAAGGGACCCCCATGTGGCTAACTAGCAAAGTACTTTAAGTGGTATTAAACCAAAAATGGAATATATTGCAGCTAACCAATCATTAAATGTGGTGGCTGCATTCGTTTTTTTTTCTAGACTTTTTTATTTCTGCTTTAACCTGTGATCTGGCCAGTAACATACCTCCTATACTAGTGTGCCTCCACTTTGGATGAAGGCACACATGGGCACCTTTGGACAGGAGCATTGTCATTCTGGTAGGAGGGGAGTGTTAGATGTACTAACAGACTTACATACACGAACACATTAAAGTCAAACTCCCTCTCACACTGTAGTTACAGCAACGTTTTTTTTTCTTTCGGAATAAAGGTTTAGCACGAATAAATGACGATCATTATTATCGCCCATCAGTGGTAAATAGTTTGCCTCAACACTAACTGCTACATTTGTAGAAGAGCTTGTTCTGTTGAAAAACAAGAACATCTGGATCACCAGGTAAAAATAGAAGAAAGCTTAAAAAATAAAACTAATGCAGCCATCACATCTAAGAATTAGTAAGCTGCAGTATAATAAATGTTTTTGGATTTAACATTAATATTAAGAGCAATCAATCTGAGTCTGAGTCCTAGTGACTTGATGAATAAGAGCGCTAAAAAGTCAGCTTTGTATTAGTCTGGTAAGATCCTCCAGTGTCATCCCCACAGCTGTAATTGATGTGTCCAATCACCTAGAAGTCGGTCTCCCTCTTCACCTGGTTCTTTCGATCTTCCCAAACATTATTTTCTTCTACAGTGATCTCTCTCCTCTGACAGTATGACCAAAATGCGACAGCCACATCTTCATCATTCAGGTTTCTACTGACATGGCCAATTTGATCCATTCCAAAATCGATCTATTAGCTTTATGAGCTGTCCATGGCACACATAAAATTCTTCTCCAGCATCAAAGCTCAAATGTGTCGATCTTCTTTTTAACCCCTTTCTGTAGTGTCCAGCTTTCACAACCATAACTGACAACTGAGAAAATGAGAGCATAGACAAGTCTGATCTTTTGTTCAGTGTAATTTCTTTGCATTTGAAAACTTTGAGTCTTCACTGTGTAGCTACCAAGTGCAATTCTGCAGAATATTTCTTCACTGCTAGTTGCTTCCTTGTTTATGAGAGAGCTCAAGAGATTAAAATGCTTTACAACTTCTATTCTGTTACTGTCAAGCTCAAAATGTTGTCATTTTCTGTGTTCATGATGTTCGTCTTGTTTATAATCAGTTCTAATCCAATGTTACTGCTTGTGATGACCACTGTATCATCTGCATAGTGCAGACTGTGTAGATTTCGGCCACCAACTTTGATACCGACAGACTCTTCTTTCAAATTCACTTTTCTGAAGATGGCCTCACTATATAGGTTCAACAGAAAAAGTGAAAAGATACATCTATGCCTGACACCACGTTTTATTGGAAACCAGTAAGTGTTGCTGTATTCAGTTCTCACTGCAGCGTCTTTATTTTTGTAGAGATTCTTTATTAACGGTGTTGTGTTTAGGTATTCCCATTTGCAACAGAGTAAGCCATAATTTATTATGATCCACACAAACACTTTGCTGTAATCAATGAAGCAAAAGTATACGACTTAGTATTTTTTTGCTTTTCTCTAATATTCATCTAACATTGACAATAAAGTCTCTTGTTTCTCAGCCTTCTCTGAACCCAGCTTGAGCTTCACATAGTTCTCGCTCAATGTATGACTGTATTCTTCGTTTTATTTTCAGTAATACTTTGCTGGCATGTGGAATTAATACAATCATTCTGCAGTTGTTACAATCGTTGACAACACCTTTCTTCAACATAGGAATAAACCGTGATCTTCTCCAGTCTGTTGGCTATGTTTTTTCCTTCCAGATCTGTTGACATAGCCGAGTAGCCCTTTGGAGCCTCTGATTAACTCAACTGGAAATCCCATCTTTATTGTTCAATAAAGATTTAATTGATTATATGACTTCTTCCTTTAGAATATCTGGTTTATCTTCAACGTTGCTGCCTGGTTCACTTTCTACAATGTTATCCATGATGCTTTTTTTTTTTTTTTTAAATATACATTTTTGGTATAATTTTTCCATCCGTTTTTAACATTCTCTAGATTGTTCAGTATCAGTCCATTAGTCTTTATGCATCCCCAATCTGGGTTGGAATTTTCTGCTACAACCTCTTAATGTCCCAAAAAGCTAGTCTCTTTTTTTCCTTTTACGTTGGATTTAATACTTATTTTTAAAAAAAGCCTAGAATATAGGACAAATTAACTCCCTGCACTAAATAGTGGTTTGAACCCAACAGTGTTCTAAGTGCCAGCAACAGGGTCAACGGGCAACATTAGCAGCAAGGAAGCTATCGTGGAAAACCCAAAAGGCACTATGGATGGACCCCCCCACCCCCAACCACTATGTCAATGAACCTGCTTAAGTTCCAGGAAGGTGAAGGTAAGTAGAGGCAGCTGTACAAAAGTCGAGCAAGCACTAGCAAGAGGAATGCTGAGAAAAATTAGGCAGTAGCCTTACGTCCCTATGTGTTCTATTTGTCAGTACTTGCCTTGGGCAAATGCTGGGAGCCAGAGACAGGAATCCACTATCAAGGCATACATTCTCTTTACTAGCTGTGGGCTCAGGTCACCATGCGCCAAGAGGGGGGCATCCTGTTTAACATCCTAGCTGGTGTTAAAGGGCCCGTAGCGAGATGAAATCAAGTACTGCATGTGCACTGCAAGGGGTTACATAAAAGTCTGAACAACTGAAATCCTAGATGGAAAGAGGCTCAGGTCAAAATCAGAAATAAAAAGCAAAAAGTGTTTGTCATTCAGGTTATACAGTATACCCCTGGAGTGTTGCCTTTTGTTTAGCTGTAAAATAAAACAGTAAAACTGCTAAATATGTGGGTAAAATATCCTGTATGTTTACTGTTTTAACTGCCAAAGTATTCATAATTTTGGCCATTTTTGTGATTGACCAACATCTGCTACTTCCTGGGCCAGCTTGATGTGCACTGGACAGGTGATGATTCACAGTCCAATTAGGAAGCTAGAGTAAAAGACTAGCTCAATAATATACATAAGTCAGCATTAAAGCATAGCTGTATTTTCCTAAATATAAACGTAACAGGGTGGGTGCATGTGTCATAGGTCTTAATGATTTCAATTTAAAGCTGAAGTTTTAATCTGGTTATATGTTATGTTACCTGCTGTCTCCTTTCTCCATTAATTAGGTTATTTTTTTTATGAAACCTTTCCATTTTTATTAAATACCTTATTTTAGACCCAGTGATGTCACTGCTGTGTCCCTGTGCATTCCTAAGGACTGCAAGCAAATCTTGGCTGGTGGAAGGGGCTAGCAGGGTGTTGTACATAGTTTTCCAAAAACATTACAGGACTCCGCACTCCTTCAAAAAGCCCTATGCCCCGATGCAAAAAGTGGGCTGGCTCCTGGGGGAAGTGATGCAAGTATCAAAATCCCTTGATGGGTGAATATCAGTCTGGAGGAGTGGACATTCCTAGGCGGACTGTACTTTCATGCAGACCACGATGGGTAATTACCGACATGTGATGCAGACCCTCTAATTAAAAATGAAATCTATAAAATGTATGAAAAGGACAAACCACATACAGGCTAAGCAGGAAAGCGCTAGATGATGCTGAACATCCTCCAGCCCAGAAATGATGCAGGCTCTATTTGACTTGTGGGTGCTTCCAAGTTCCCTTGCACTGCAAGAACCTCACAGGGGGAGATTTGCAAATATTGGTGCACTCTGAATCTGGTGCAGCTGTGCAAGATAGCCAATCAGCTTCGTACTTCAGCTTGTCCAATTGAACTTTGTCAATGAAACCTGGAAGCTGATTGGTTTTTATGCAGAGCTGCATCCTCAGCGTGTAGTGAAATCAGAATAAGCAATTTTAGCACTGGAAAGAAGCCTTACATCTAAGCAAGACTGAAAGTAAGGCTGGACTTAAGTTTTAATGGCTTAGCCGCCAGGTCTGTACGTTGCACGGACCGAGTTCTGCCTGTCAGAAGGAAACATTCTGGCGACTGCGCTGCTGCCCAATTGCTTCCACACACCCACGCTCCCGCCATGTATCCCCCTGTCAGTGTCCCCAGCCAGTATGCCCAGGAAAGAATGTGATGCAGAGTGATTGGCACTGCATTACATTCAGTGAAGCACAAGGGAGACATCCAGAAACCCCAGATGTCTCATCATTTTTTCTAAATTGTACAAAATTAAAGTCACACCCAAGCACCGAAAAAAATTTCCTCCAAAATTTTTGAAGCCCCCCAACCCCTACATATACGCACATTTGAATGTATAGACACGTCGGGGGGGGGGGGGGGTGCCTACACATGAAAAACGTTGACTGCAATACATGTTACCCATCGCTGTGTATGCTGGAGTGAGAGCAATATTTCTGGCACTAGACCTCCTCTGTAATGCTAAACTGTTGACCTATAGGGGATTTTTAACGCTTTACCTTGGAAAATATAGGGTACTGAAGTTTGTCGCCATTTCATGGGCACATGCAAATGTAAAGTTTGACATACTGGATAGCTATGTACTCAGTGCAACCTCATCTTTTAAATTTTTCCAAAAAAATGGGTAATGTATTGCTTTGTGTGCCCTCAAATTATCGTTTGTGTATTTTTTACTGAAATCTTACATTTCCCAGACTTTTGCAGTACTATCGTGTGACATAAAACTATCACTATTTTATTCTCTAGGGTGGCTGCTTTATTAAAATATATAATGTTTTGGGGGTTTTATGTAATCTTCAGGCCTAAAATTATCTTTTAAACATACGTGCAAAAGAAAAATGCAAACATAGCAGCAAAAGGGTTAAAACCTTGTTTCTTGGTCTATAGTGTTCTAGATTGTATTCTACTTTATATTATTGTGTTTAATTTGGTCAATAATTATAGATAACCCCATAGGTATAATGGCTCCTCACAAACGTCATGCCTACTGCATCAATAGCTAGTATGCACACTCCAGGAACACACTGTGCGTTTTAATGTCTGAGCACATGAAAGGGAACACACCTCAGTCTGCAAGGTGAACAGTTCACCCAAAAAAAAAAAAAAATCAGCAGAGAAGCATGGGAAACTTTACATCATACTGGTCCATGAAAAATGTTTTTGAATAAAATGCAAGTTGAGCAAACTTTTTATTTTTGCATCAGCAAACATTTGTACTTTTTCTTTAAGTAAATTGGGCAAATAGACTGTCTGAGACTACAGATTATAAAGTCCCAAATGTAAGAAGTCCTGTCCAGTGTTTGTGTTTCAACAGTGATACTAGTCTTGTTGACAATAAAATATACACCTTCAAATAGAAGACAAAATGCCTAGTTAAATATACAGATTTATATTCAGAAGAAAAATGTTTAAAATTCATGCACAGTCTTTAGTTCAAGATAGCAATTATCTGTAGCACATCAAGTGCGCCTAGCGCTTATTGAAATATGCTCACTCTTCAGTTAATCATCTCACTTGAGACATATAGAGCTGTATTCCATGGAATACCAGAAAAATTATTTTCCCTCTTGGGCCTTGTATAAAGAGCTCCCACCAATCTGGGTTAATAACACCAAAAGATCTTGCAAACATTAGGTATATGAAATTCTGTTAATAACAGTTATGCAAGATGTGACAAATTACAAATAACAATCTACATTTTGCATGCACAGTTTGGAAGATATTGCTTTCTAAGCTGTTTCTTTGTAGTTTTGCCATTTTCATATTTGAATAGTCTCTCGGCACACTTCACTCGCTTCCGCTGTCTGACTCGAGAAAAGATTTGTCTCCATTTTCCAGTTTTCTTCCTCTTTATCGTCGTTGGCTGAAAGATCTTTCTCACTTTTAGGAAGTGAATCACTGACAGAAAATTTGCGCATTTTAATATTTGGCAGCTTCTTTAGATCCAAATCCCATTCTCTGAAAAGTGCAATGAAAGGGAACAATAGGGAAGGGGAGAAAAAAAAAAGTGTTAATTTATCAGAATCGCACAGAGCTGCCCTGAGGAATTCTAGAAGATTGTTCATCAATCAAACATACCTTCAGTGCATACAACTGTACAAGAGGCTAAAGCAGCACAGTAATTTATAAATCATGTAAAGCACAAGTACGTAACATGTATCTCCATTACTGAAAAGTACCTTGTGTACTGGAAATAAAAGGGTAATTTTTTACTGTCTTAGTTAGACAAGACTTAGAAAAGTAAAGTTCAGGTTGAGTACAAATAATAAGCTGTAAAATGTATCTCCATTACTGAAATGTACCTTGTGTGCTGGAAATAAAAAGGTAATTTTTTACTTAGTTGGACAAGACTAAGAAAAGTAAAGTTCAGGTTGAGTACAAATATTAAGCTGTCCATAAGCAGTATGTTCTATATTTTTTTTTTATTTGATTTGTCAGATCAACAAGTTTTGCCAGAAACCATTGCATTTAAATACATACCCACACAATACAAAGCTATCAGTAAAGCCAGAAGATTAGTCAGATAAAATCTGTAACACTGTGTGTAACCAGGTAAACAAACAGCCAATCTGATAAGTGAAAGACCATCTCAAAGAGTAACCAACAGCAACCCATTTGAGTTTTAGAGCATGTGCCAACATGCTTTGTGCTTTTGTGTCCTCAGTTTGAGACAGTTCTGATATCATTCAGAATTCATTGATGCATTCTAACCTGCATTAACATACTTTGAGTGGGTTTTTCATCTGCATAGAATTGCATTGCATTTCAAAACTTATTTAAAGCAAACAAAAACACATCTGCACAAGTCCTTAATGTTGCCAGACAAGTAAAGGAAGAATTATCACCAGCAACTAATGTCTGGTACCTAAGGCATCAAGACAAACCAAAATGAACCACTAATGCTACCCAGCTAATAATACAACTGTGCAAAGTCTCAGTTCAAGGCATTTACCTATTCCTTGACTGCAGTATCATAGCAAGCAACAGCAGAGGACAATACAGAAGGCCAAAGGGTTGGGCTAGAGATGACAGGAGAATCTACAGCTCCTGCTTTGAAAAGTTTCAGGAGTGGCACAGTTATCACTTAAATCAAACTTCACTGAAATTGACATTTTAGACTTAAAAACTGCTTTCCAAAATTGTCAAAACATTGTAATAATTTACAATCAAAAGCAGGATTTGAAAGTTCAAGAACAAACACTGCTAATCTATGATCTCAGAAGAATCATAAAATGTGGTCAATCAACGGATAATGGTTATTAGCTTAGCCAACAAGACCACCACAACATGAAAATGCCATATTTTACAAATAAAACTAATGAATGCTTCAACTAATTACGTAATAGGATGAAATGGCATTCCATATTTTAAATGTCAGTTTTACAGCAATATGCCCTAATGACCTCAGTTTGCAAGTGAAAGAATAATTTCATGGCAGAAGTCTTGTGTGTTTATAATTTGAAAGTCCAAAAGAGAACAAAAAACATTTCTATGTTTCAGTATTCTTTAATTGGTAAAATATCAGGACTCCTGCTTGCTTCATGGTTTAGAAATAATCAACATTAACAAGCAAGGTATTGCTGACTTCCCCTCTTTGTATACCCCTTTCAAGGATCAACAATCCAGTTAGTGAGCTGTGGGTGTTATCAATGTACTTGACTAAATGAGGAGTCAAATTATGCCTTATCCCAGTTTACCCAACAATAAATGAATGCATTTACAAGGCTGAAGGAAGAGATACTGACTTTACAAACAGGGACACGAAGATGTATATATTTCCACCATTGTAATATCATCATAGAACAAATGTAACATTTTCCTCTTTTACCATGTCTCTGTCATATTGTGAAGGACAAGAGTGACACATATGCCATCTGTGCATGACACACAATTTCGAAAGGTGAATCACTGCATTGGGAATGTTCATTAAATCGCATATGGTTACATGAATGGTCTGTACTGTAACAGCAAAATGAAAAAAAAAATGCTAACCCTAGTTTATTACAGGTCGCATTATATTTTAGATTTATAGAATTTGGAAAAACAGTAGTGTTACATTTATTCAGCTAATATATTATGGTAGATACCCAATAACAGAAGTTCCTCAAATAAATCTGCTGGGTTTGTGACTCAAACCTGTAGCCATATGCTACAAAAATTATGCATATGACTACATTGATTTTGGGCTTCTCAATCGGGTCATTGTAAAGATTTGGGGTGAATTTACTTGGCAGCATGTGTGGTAAGGCATGTAACGTGAATAGTCAATCTGAAGTAGTGCTACACTGGGGTGTCTGATACTGTAAAGCAAAGCTGAAATATCAAGGGGGATTAAGGAATGGCAGATAAAGAATTACTAAAGAGAAGTCAGCAGAGGAGCTGTATCGTGAGCACTAAAGAGAAGTATAGGGGTTCATGTGTTTAGGGGAGCAGTGTAGAGGGATATTATGAATCAGGAAAGATGAGTAGAGGGGGACCATAAGAATTGAAAAGACTGAACAGAGAGGAACCATACGAATGTGGAAGAATTCAGAGAAGATTGTGTGCACAGGGGAGAAAATGTGAAGAAGGAACATGTATCTGGTTAAAGTCAGTGGAGAGTGCTTTTGGGAAGACTGGTACCACTTCCCCTCCAGCTAACAGAAATAAGTGGCTCCAAGCCCCTGATATTGCCCAGGGAAGGCAGCACTTTCACTGTGCAGGTAAAGTAATGCGCCTGCTTTCATGGGGATTCATTGTAGAATTGAAGTAATTTAGCAAAAAGGATAAAATCACCCCATCAGGCACTGACAGATAGTAAAACACAGCTGCACAGAACAAAAACTATAAACATACCTAAAAGTTTTTAGATGTTTTGAATTCACAATATCTGGTATCTCTGAAAGAAAAAAATACAAATAAATATAAAAACTTTTGCTCTCAAAACTCTTCTCAGATGACAGTCACAATTAAAATGACAAAATATGTATTACTGTTGGTTAAACAAAAAAAAACAAAAAAAAAACAACTTATATACTTCAGTTTACTCAGAGGCCTCAAAACCTCAACCAGAAATGGCTAATGTCTAAACCAGGGTTTTTTCAACCACAGCTCAAGGAGAAGTTCTCAGGGGTTCTACCTTGCATATTTAAAAGTTTAATATGTCATTTGTTTACACTGAAAAAGAGACCTATCCCATTTTTTAACCACTTTTCATTTCTTTGCAAAAATCTATATTTTTGTCCATAAAATTACTTAAAACCCCTAGAACAGTATATACAGTTAGGTCCATATATATTTGGAAACAGGCACAATTTTAGTTTTTCAGGTATTTACCAAAACATATTCAAACTATAGTTATATAATGGATATGTTCTGAAAGTGCACACTCTCAGGTTTAATTTTAGGGTATGTACATCCAAATTGGAGGAAGGGTTTAGGAATTACAGCTCTTAAGAATAGCCATCCCCCTTTTTCAAGGGACCAAAAGTAACTGGACAATTGAATCAAAAGCTGTTTTATGGCCAGGTGTGGGCTACTCCACTGTTATGTCTTTATCAATTAAGCAGGTAAAAGGTCTGGAGTTGATTCTAAGTGTATTTACATTTGGAATATATTGCTGTGAACATACATCATGGGTTCAAAGGAGCTGTCCATGCAAGTGAAAAAGGCCCTTGTAAGGCTTCAAAAACTAAACAAATCCATCAGAGAGATAGTAGCAACATTAGGAGTGGCCAAATCAACAGTTTGGTACATTCTGAGGAAAGAAGAATGCACTGGTGAGCTCAGCAACATAAAAAGGCATGGAATTCCACAAAGGACAACAGTGGTGGATGATCGTGGGATCCTCTATAGTACAGAAAAACCCATTCAAAACATTCATACAAGTGAAGGACACTCTCCAGGAGGTGGGCATATCATTGTCAAAATCAACAATCAAGAGAAGACTTCATGAGAGCCAATACAGAGGGTTCACCACAAGCTAAAACCATTCATAAGTCTGAAGAATAGAAAAGCCAGATTAGACTCTGCCAAAAAAAAAAATCTAAAAAAGCCAGACCAGTTCTGGAAAAGCATTCTTTGGATGGATGAAACTATGATTAATCTGTACCAGAATGACAGGAAGAAAAAAGTGTGGAGAAAGCTTGGGACAGCTCATGATTCAAAGCACACAACATCATCTGTAAAACATGGTGGAGGCAGAGTGATGACATGGGCATACATGGCTTCCAGTGGCACTGGGTCATTGGTGTTTACTGATAATGTGACAGAAGACAGAAGCAGCCGGATGAATTCTGCAGTGTTTATAGATATACTGTCAGCCCAGATACAGCCGAATGCAGCAAGATTGGACAGAGATTCACAGTACAGATGGACAATGATCCAAAACACATTTCAAAAGCAACCCAAGGAGCTTTTGAGGGAAAAGAAGTGGAATATTCTGCAATGGCCGAGTCAATCACCTAATCTCAACCCAATTGAGCATGCCTTTCACTTGCTGAAGGCAAAACTAAAGGCAGAAATACCCACAAAGAACAACTGAAGACAGCTGCAGTTAGAGCCTGGCAAAGCATCAGAAAGGAGGAAAACCAGTCTTTGGTAATGTCCATGGGTTCCAGACTTCAGGTAGTCATTGCCAGTAAAGGATTCTCAGCAAAATATTAAAAATTTACATTTTATTTATGATTATATTCATTTGTCCAATTACATTTGAGACCCTGAAAATGGAGAGACTGTGTATAAAAATGGTTGCAGTTCCTAAAATTTGTACTTGATATTTATGTTCAACCCCTTGAATTAAAGCTGAAAGTCTGCACTTCAAATTAATTTGAATTTTTTCATTTTAATTTACTCTGGTGGCATACAGAGCCAAAAGTATGAAAATTGTGCCCAAATGTATATGGACCTAACTGTATTTTCTGAAAGCAGAGGCCTTATAATAAAAAGATAGTAGTAGCAATTTTTAAAACATTTTTGATATTAGCACGTGTTTATCAAAAGCGTATTTTTAGGAAACAAAAATAAAAATAATAATTTTAGTGCACAGAAGCAAAATATAATCCTCAGATTTTTGGTAAAATATAAAAGATGGGATTGAGGAAATTGAGTAGATACCAAACGTGCTAAGTCTTGAAACTGCGTGTCTGTGATATTGGGAAAAACAATGGTACCCAAAAATCTCCATAGGTGACACTTTAACAGCCTTTACTACTCAGTTTAGAGTTAACCAAGAGTTCTGGTGTGAGAATTTTTGCTTTAACTCTAACGTTCATGGTGATACCTCATATGTGTGGTGCGGCTGCGGTTTACATACACTTGTGCACCCTCGGCAAAGTTCACATTTGTGGGTGTATACAGGTAATTTTTTTTGGTTTTCAATACAATTTATAATAATTTTTGTTACTTTTTTTCTTTGACTTAACTTTTTTGCTATCACAAGGGGTTAGCAAACTTTCGTGACATAATTAGGCAAGTGACAGATACTCTTTATAGAGACATTGGGGGTCTAAAATACCCCAGCATCTCCCCTGCCCTCCAAAGCATCTGCATGAGCGAGTGAATGATGCCTCTGAAACCGGAACAGGCAAAATCATTGTCGCTTCAGTTTTCATTCTATACAGAAGAGATCAAGGCACAGATGCAGCTATCAGCTTGTGCTAAACCCTTCACCCTATGAATGTATGAACCAATAACACTGTTAAAAAGTATAAGTTTACCTTTGGTTTCACAGGTTTTGATGTCATGTTGAAATTCATACAAGCGTGTTGACTCCATTTTATAATAAAGTGAATTTCTTTAAATATAATATGACTTAATAGCTACAGTTCCCCTCTAAAGTGGACCTGAGATCAAAAAGGGCAGTTTTTCTATCTTATAGGAATCATTGAGAAAAGTTAAATGTGCCTATGCCGTACCCTGAAAAATGTCCTGAAAAATAGCAGTGCACTTCTTGTGCCATAACCCTCATAGCTGTGTATCTGCAGAGCAAGTTCATTACATCTATTGCACCATCTAGTGTACTAACACAAACTGGGTTCTGCACCGCAGATTGAATTTTACACTGTGCAACAATACAAAGTGTTATTCTTGATATTGTCATTCAGATATTTACAGCAGTATTCCATTGTGTTTTATATTTTATTGGTGTATGTGTTCTAACAGCATGGCTCGTGGTCCAATGTGATGTTCTATGAAAAAGGAGGTGTGAGATATAAAAAGGAGGATCCTAGGCCTCTGTTTATAGAAAACACTGATAAGGCTAGTGAGAAAGAATGAAAATCTTTTTAGTTGTTTCTGTGCACTAGTACATTAGACAAAAAAGTATGTCTTTAGAATGAAAAATTATTAACCATGGGTTTAATGTGAACTGGCGATTCAAGTTGTCTGAGTCCATTGTGCCTTGTTTGTGGTAAACTTACAAATATAAGAATGGCTCCATGAATACTGAAAAATGACATTTTACTACAAATCACAGCCATTTGGCATCTAAAAGGTGCTAAATATTTTACATGGATATTGAAATATCAAAACAAAGTGCAGCTTTTATTAAAGGCATGGTAATCATTCCCACATGTACCTTATTTTTCACCTACATAAGATGTGCATTGATCATGAATTGTTTTATGGTGTCATTTGTTACTCTGCATGCACAACCTATAGTAGAGTAAGGGCTGGTACACACAGGACAAATATCAGTCGGTTCAACCGAAACTGACCAACATTCAACCCCTGTGTACAGCAGCCTGTCCAACAGCAGCTGGTCTAATGACCGGCTTATATAAAATGGGCATTGTTGGCAAAACGGCATCCAATCAGCGCTTGTATTCTACACACTGCCAGGGAACTGTCCGCAAACCATGTTCTCGACCCCAACCAGAAACATAAGGAGGAAGCAAAAAGGTGGGAGGCCCTAGCTTCTCCTCAAACAGAACCCCCTTCATGTTGGTCACTGCGCACATAGTGTGTCAGCACATCCATGACATAACTATGCAAGCACAGCAAAGTCCGTAGTGGTCTATCCCTGGGGAACTCCTTCAGTCCAGAAGGGAAATAGACCAGTGCCCTTCCCCGAGATTTTTCTGAGTGCATTAAAAAGGAAAAATAGAAGTGAGGTCAGATATCATCAAGCCTGAAGTCTTACTGTAAGCCCCTGGATATACTGCTGGATGAAACTGAGCATCATTTTCCTTCCTTTTCAACATAATGTATGACTGGGTGAGCGGCCCTTTGAGTCTTCTGCTCAGTCTGATAACTTAAATACTGTGAAACTCTGTGCTCAGTGAAATACACCACAAATAAATAAAAGTGATGGGGAAACTGCACTCACATATACCTGAATACAAGGTAATAAATCTGTTGGAAAAAAAAACACAAGATGGAGATGCCCAGATTGGGAGGGATCACAACAAAAACTACGATCATGACAATGAAATAAGGGCAGCAGGAGATGTGAGGAGAGAAACAAAGAGTACATGCTATATTGAATAAATGCAGGAGTTATATACAGTGCTATACTATATGGTCTGTTTTGTTTCTCTCATGTCTCCTGCTGCCCTCATTTCATTGTTGAGCTGATCGAAGTCTGAGTTGTGATCCATGCAAAGCTATCCATCTCCATCCTTGGGAAACTTCAGTATATGCAAGTGTACATGACCTCGGTTGGTAGAGGTCATGTATTTCTGGTAAGCAGCTTCTGTCTCTTCATTGTGGTTATAGCAACTTTGAAGTACTGATCTGCACAGGCATTTTTTCACTGGGCACATGCTTATTGGACTTTTTTTGCGCCCTCACAAACCTGTATATTTATTCCACTGTCTTTGCAATGTTCACGGTGATGCTTATTTGAGAGCACAAGCTGTTTGTCCCAGGTTGACAATTTAAAAGAGAAGAGTCTGATAACTTGACCTGCAGTTTGACCGTACATTCAAGATGAGATTAGCTGACCTGTACAGCTCACTGATCACACTAATGTGTCAGCTCCCCAAAAATCTCAAACCTTTATTTCTTTAAGGACTACTCCAAGGTAAAGGCTGAGAAAGGCTCATCTGAACATTTTAAGGAACCCCTATTTGTTTACCCACTTGCCCTTCTGAGTATTTACCTACCTTCCTAACCAGGCCATTTTTTGCGTTACAGCGCTGCGTTACTTTAACTGACAATCGCGGCGATCAGTAACTTATAACGGGACTGCGGTGGGAATTCTGACACTGGGGGGAACTGTCTTGGTGTCACTGACATCCCCAGTGACACCAATACAATGATCAGTGCAAAAAAAAAAAAAAAGCACTGACACTGTACTAATGACACTGTGCAGGAAGGGGTTAACATGAGGCGCGATCAAAGGGTTAACTGTGTGCTGGGAGTGTTTTACTGGGGGAGGTGTGTTTGTGCTTCACTGTAAGCACACTGCCATTCATTGTCTGGAATTCTTAGTGCAAAATAGTACTGCACTTGTGAGGGTGCCTAGACACTCCTATACCTAAAGCCTCATAGCTGAATATCTACAGTGTGAGATCTCAGACACTGCTGTCATTGACTGCTAGTCTCAAGATATTTGAAGATGTCATTACTGTGATGTTCATAGCTCTCCTTGCTGAAGGCTCTGACATAAAGAAGTAAAGTCCCATCTCTATCAAGATGGCTGCCCACACATAGAAACCAGTGAAGAAAAAGGCAAAGTCAGCAATGGTCAAATACAAACTGCAAGAAGACCACAGACACAACTGGTGACTAGTCTTTCTGCATTCTGCTTTCAGAGCTCAGTTCCTCTAATTTCATAAATAGGACCTACAAAAGGCACCATAAAGTTTTTGCTCCTACCTTGCCAGTGCCTGTTGAGCTAGACACAGCATTGAGGGTGGAGTGTGCATGTGTGCTTTTATATGTGGAAGATTGGGCCTGACACATGGCTACTGTGGTACCATCAGGGAAGAGGCAAGGGTAGAAGACAGCAACTTAAGTTGCAAAAGACCAGCCTTTCCCTAATTTTAGTTGATTAAAGCAGCGTTTTTCAACCACTGTGCCGCGGCACACTAGTGTGCCGTGAGATATTGTCTGGTGTGCCGTGGGAAAAATTCCAATTTCATCTGTAACATGTGGCTTCGGCTCACAAATAGACCAATCATTAGAATCTAATGATTCAGTGGTCGGCAAGCCGCGGCTCGCGAGCCACATGCGGCTCTTTACCCAGTCTAATGCGGCTCTTCTGTGTGCCGGGCGCCTGCTCCCCTCCCTCCTCTCGGTCGGCCGCTCCCCTGCCTCCTCTCGGTTGGCAGCCCCAAAAGTCCGCGCGGACCTTTTAATCCGGCTTGCGGATGTGGCTGTCAGGATGTGTGTAGGCGGGGCAGCGTGCCGAACGTGAGGGGAGGGGAGCTAGGCTCCTCTCACAGTCCGCCCTGAAGACCCGAACGGCGCGGGAAGACAGCGAGAGGAACGCAAAAGGTAAGTGAATTGACACGGGGGACTTGGCTTACTAGAAGGGGGGGGGGGGAATAGTACTGTGGGGGATGAAATACTATATGAGGGATGAATTACTTTATGAGGGATGAAATACTATATGGGGGGATGAAATACTATATGGGGGATGAATTACTATATCAGGGATGAATTACTATATGAGGGATGAAATACTATATGGGGGGATGAAATACTATATGGGGGGATGAAATACTATATGGGGGGATGAATTACTATATGAGGGATGAAATACTATATGGGGGGATGAAATACTATATGAGGGATGAAATACTATATGGGGGATGAATTACTATATGAGGGATGAATTACTGTATGAGGGATGAAATACTATATGGGGGGATGAAATACTATATGAGGGATGAAATACTATATGAGGGGATGAAATACTATATGGGGGGATGAAATACTATATGGGGGATGAAATACTATATGAGGGATGAAATACTATATGAGGGATGAAATACTATATGAGGGATGAATTACTATATGAGGGATGAAATACTATATGGGGGGATGAAATACTATATGGGGGGATGAAATACTATATGGGGGGATGAAATACTATATGAGGGATGAATTACTATGGGGGATGAATTACTATATGGAGGATGAATTACTATATGGGGGATTAATTACTATGCTTACTATGGGGGAATATTACTATACTTACTATGGATGACACATACACATCATTCATCTACTCTTGGTCCGGCCCCCGGGTCCAATTATAAAATACTTTATTATTTCATAATAAAGTAATTATAAAATAATTTCTTTGTGTTTGATTCCTATTCAAGAGAATTACTTTATATATAGTCAATATAGGCACAGAGGTAAATTTTTTTAACATTTTCTAATGGTGGTGTGCCTCGTGATTTTTTTCATGAAAAAAGTGTGCCTTTGCACAAAAAAGGTTGAAAAACACTGGATTAAAGGTTTCCTTTTATATAAATATATCCTGAATATTAATATTGGCTTTTGGTTAGTAAGCATTTTCTCAGGCTTACATCTGTAGCAAACGCTATCTAATAAAGAATGTTAGGATAATATTAATTAAAGGAATTCTGAGTTGTAACAAATCAAAACAAGCAGTGATCCCCTGAAGTGAGGTTTTGTAGCAGAAAGCTTACATTAACGACTCTCTTCTGGGTAATATTGGCTTTTGAGATGAAAACAGATGGATGACTGAATTAACAAGACTTCATGAAAGGTCAGGATAGGAAAACATACTTTGTGAGTCATTTTTTTTTTTTTTAACTTTTCACACAAAGAATGTCATTCCATTAAAGGGAAAATAATTCACTTAGCTATAAAAGGAATATTATAGCACAAGTGTAGCAAAATGAGTTATTTGTAACTTTGGGCATTATTCATTTGAAAATACTTTAAATAGTTTAATAAAAGTATATTTTTGACTTAATGTAAAACTTTTCCTGCAGTACAATGAAGCAGAAATAAACCCAAAAGAAAACATTTATTATATTGCAGCTTATCAATTCTTAAATGTGATGGCTGCTTTACTTTCCTTTTTTAGGCTTTCTTTCTTCTATTTTCATCTGGTAATTCAGACAGGAACTTTGCTGTTTTTCCATAAATTCAAGCTCTCCAGCAGAATGTATCAGTTTACAAGGATGTGACAATCCATTTCAACTGACAGGGGAGATTAAAATGATCAGCGTTTATTTATTCATGTAAAACCTTTATCCCAAAAGTAAAAAAAAAGTTCGGTGTAACTGATTATATAGTGTTAACTGAAATTTGACTTCAATTTGTTATAGTATTAAAATCTAGTAATGCTTTTGACACTCCCATCACCCCAGACTGACAATGCTGCTGTCTGCTGTGTCCTGTGCTCATTCCTGCAAAGTGGTGTTTCACGAATACAGGAGGTGTGATACCAGCCAGATCACCAGATGAAAACAGAGGGAAAAAAGCCAAAGAAAAGAAGACTGATGCATTCGCCACAGCTAATGAGTGGGAAGCTGCAATATAATACATTTTTGGTCTGGGGTTTAATACCACTTTAACCACTTGACCTCCAGAGGATTTACCCCCCTTAATGACCAGGCCTCTTTTTGCTACTCGGCGTTGCACTAATTCAACTGATAATTGCGCGGTCATGCAATGCTGCACCCAAACAAAATTTACGTCCTTTTTTTCACACAAATAGAGCTTTCTTTTGGTGTAATTTGATCACCTGTGCGCTTTTTATTTTTCAAGCTATAAACAAAAAAAAGCCAAAAATTTTGAAGAAAAACAATATTTTTTACTTTCAGCTATAAAAAATATATAGTAAACTCAAAGTTGGTTATAAATTTAAGCCAAAATGTATTCTGCTACATGTTTTTGGCAAAAAAAATCCCAATAAGTGTATATTGATTGCTTTGTGTGGAAGTTATAGCATCTACAAACTATGGTATAAATACTGCAATTTACGCCATTTTTCTGCTATACAGCACTGCGCTAGTTTAACGGACAATTGCGCGGTCATGCAATATGGTACATAAATTAAATTTACATCCTTTTTTTCCCCACAAATTGAGCTTTCTTTTGGTGGTATTTGATTGCCTGTGCGGTTTTTATTTTTTGTGATATAAAAAAACACAATATTTTGGACTTTTTGCTATAAAACATGTCCAGTAAAAAAAAAAATGCAAAAATCAAATTTAGTCATAAATTTCTGCCAAAATGCATTCTGCGACATGTCTTTGCTAAAAAAAAAACCCAATACGTGTAAATTAATTGGCTTACATGAAAGTTATAGCATTTACAAATGGCGGGAAAGATATTGGCATTTTTAGTTTTTTCTATACTAATAATGGCGGCGATCAGCGAATTATGGCGGCGATCAGTGACTTATGGCAGGACTGCGGCGGACATTCTGACATTGGGGGGTACTGACTTGGGGTCACTGACATCCCCCAAAACACTAATACAGTGATCAGTGCAAAAAAAAAAAACTGACAATGTACTAATAGCACTGGGGAGGAAGGGGTTAACTTTATTTTGCAGGGAAGGGTTATCTGAGTGAGGGGAGTGTTTTACTAGGGGGCGGGGGTGTGTGCTGGACAGGGACAGGCTGATCGAGAGAGAGAAACTCTTCTTTCTAGATCAGCTCGTCCCCGAGCTGTCAGGGAAGTGACAGACAGCACAGCTACTGCAGCTGTGCTGTCTGTCACTGTTTGCTGCCGATCGCCGGGAAACAGCCAGTAAAGACCGGCTGTGACCCGGCGACTGACATCCGCGGCGGTGATTGGCGGAACAGATAGGGCGGCGGCGCGCCCCGTTTACAAAACACGCGTTTTAAAACGTGGTTTTGCCTGCCAGTGCCGCCCTGCCGCCGTATTTCTACAGTGGCAGGGCGGCAAGTGGTTAAACACACATTCTGGTACATTGGGTTATGCTGTTGCCTTTAGAAGACTGCATATTGGCAAACAAAACCATACGGACAGCCCACTAAAACCTCTGCAATATATTATGTTTTTGGGTTTAATACTGCCTTAGGAACAAAGAAAAGGGACATATTTCCCTTAATGAACTCCAAGGAAAGGATTATATTATTTTATTTTCTTAATTGTACATTAAGGGACACATGATGAAATAATTCAGGTACATTGGAATATCCAAAAGCAGTCTAAACTGAGGGGTGAATGACATACGAAAGAATAGGCTAAGACATACCAAAACCAACAGGTTAACAGTGGGATATAAGAGATTAAAGAACTGCCTGAACAGCCTTATAAAAAGAAAGCTGGTGTCAAGTGAGGCCTGAACATTCACCTAGTAAAACCTAAACAGGTTAAGCTGAAGACCAGTTGGCAGTTTTGCCTATATGAGAAACAGATGCCTGACACAGAAAAGTCCAAGGAGCACTAATTGGTCGGGTAGGCTACTCTTTGATAGGTAAAGGTGGAACTTGCCCTTGAGATCATAGGCTTCAATGATTTGTCAAATCGGATAATAGTAGAACAAGAAGCAGAGTACCCTTTATGGGGATCATCAGGAAAGACAAACAATGTCAGATTGTTGAAAGAGAACTGTAGCCAAGAGAGAGAATTGAACACATCTAGACAATGGAAAGTTAAATTTATAGGATGTTTTGGAGTAGGACAGAGAAATGGTAGGACAATGTCCTGGTTATAGTGATAGGGTGGTCTTTGAAGAAAAAAAAAAAAGGAGGCCTTGGGTCTAAAAACAACCTTGTTTTCGTGTAGCACAAGAAAGATTTCTTTACAAGTTAAGACAGCCAACCCAGATACACGCCTCACAGAAATAACAGCTACGAGTTAGGGTCTTGTCATTTTTAAAGGGAGCTGAACCACTGTATGAAATCTGATGTGATCCTATGGGATGTTCCAGCAAAACCCAGTAGCTAGCACTCCACTTTTGATATTCCCTACCACAGTCACAGCCATTCTTTTCCCATCTCCCACTGCCAATCTCATTCTGCACATCTTCTCTCCCAACACCTGTATTCAACTACATTGTTACCACAATAATTTCTCTCCCCTACCTCCCTTTCTCAATTTCCTTCACTTCCTCTTCTCTCCCTCTTCAGGCAAATATGAGGACATAAACACTTAATACCATTTCAGTTCATCAATTGGGAAAAAAACACCCCCCCCCCACATCCCCCCAAAAATATATTTTTAATCGCTCAGCAATTGTACAAATCAAATTCATGTAAGTTATACAGATAACTTTTGGTCACTTGGTACATATGTTACCCAGAATCCAATATATTAATTATTATTATTATATAATGTTTTTGTTTTTACCCAATTGAAGAACTGAAATGTTATAGTTTAGTATTTACATTCTGAAATTTGCCTCAAGTTTTAGTATATTAAATTGGTATCTGATTCCATTGGAGATGTCCTAATGCTTTTTTCTAGACCTGATGAAGGAGACATTCAAGGTGGAGAAAGACAGCTGTGTATTTGCTTAAAGATAGGGTAATCAATCTGTTAAAATTTTGTATGAAATACTGTATTTTTTGGATATTATCTGAGGATTTAAATAGTTGGAGGTATTTAACTGGTCAAAAAAAAAAAAAAGGTTTTTCAGTCTGAATATCAGTCATTGTTTTCTGCAATTTACAGGTGTTTTAAAAAGGTTTTTTTTTGTGGCTTTAACAGGTTTGTATTCAGCTTGGAGCCAAAATATACTCTCTAGATGCAACACAACCTAAATTTGGGCCCAGTATACCTCTAAGATGGTTTCAGACAAAGATCCAATCTTGCCATACCAAAGAGATTTTGCTACAATTCTTCACCATATCTTTGAAGGCAATGCAATGATTATTCATATTGTTAGATAAAGGGGGATGGGAAGATATTGTCTTGCAAATTCGTAGAAAACTCTTATTCTAGTTGTTGCATTCAAATATTCAGTTATTTCCTAATGCCATGGTATCAATATTAGGCAATTTTCCTTTCAAGAATACCATCTGCTTTCATATTCATGGGGTCCTTGAGCCTAGGTTCACACTGTGAACAGCATGTGAATCGCACAGAAACCGCATTGCATTCCTGTGCAAATCACATGGGATTCTGTCCAGTGTGATTTGATTCCATTAATTTAGAATGGCTCAAATCGCATCATATCAAAAAGGTGCAAGGAGCTTTTTTTATTGGCACTGGAACCAGATCGAAAGGGTGCTTATATCCATGCGTTCTGGTTCAGACAAATGTTCTGCGTCTGTGACCTGCTTTTGGGATGTCGTTAACTTTCCAATGACACCTGCAGCAGATTGCAGAACACAGTGTGCTATGCGCACAGGAATCGCTGCGTTTCCTGCACCACACCAGTGTGAACTCGGGCTTAAGGGTTTCCCTTGTCAAAAGGTAAGATTTCTTTGACATCTTAAAGACTAATCATTCTTAAACATCCTGACCCAAATCCCACAAACTTAGGCTCAAAGTGGTAGCAACATTCGTATGATTTTTGGCATAAATGTTTTTTCTATGTGGAAATTACACTGTTTAGACATAAAGATCTAATTTTTTTTGTACTGGATTAACTGTTTTGTGAACCTTCCAAACCTACTTTTTCTTGTTAATAGGTGTTTACATAGCGTTTAACAGCTGCCTGGAAAGATAGAATATTTTTTGTATATTATTTTATTCTGTTCTCCCATTGAATTTGAATAATATTGACTACAAACAGCATTTATTTAATGAAGACTGATATTAGAAAAAGGCAACATCTTAGATTTTATATATGAATTTAGCCCCTACCTTGTGAAATAAAGAAGAAGACACAAATTTAAGAAGATCCCAAGATCCCAAATAAATCATCCAAGAAAGGAAGGCATACCCTCATGCCTAATTCTTCTAGGTGAGCTGCTGCATTGCTAGAAAAGTCCATTACAGAAGATAGAGGAACCAACAAATAGGCATAACAGACCCACTTTCATCCAATTTATAATAAACTTCCAGAGACCAGAATTGGATTCATATGGGAAAGTAAATGCCCCAAATAAAGGGTGGGGGAGCAAGAGACAACAGAGGATCATGCTGGATGTAGCGTTGGTCAATATGCCTTGGTGGGGTTTATATCACCAAGGTCTACACCTGGGTCTTGAAGACCGGGTTTATGAGCCCAGGCTGAATTACCTTAGTGCAGAGTGAATCACTGCAGAGATCCCTTTACTGTTTGTATTCATAATAATGAAAGACTGGCAGCTCCCTTGCAATGACATTTACACATGATGATTGTGTTTGTGCTCTACCAAACCTGCTTACAGCAAACCACCGTGAAACGCAGATAAGTTTGTGCTCATCTGTTTCTGACCTATGTTGTGTGTGCTGTCATGGCATTAGGAGAAAGCAATTTATAATTTAAATGTTTTAAACAACTATGTTGTTACAAGTAGCCACTGTTATTTCTTAACCTCTTGCCGTCCGCCTGCTGTTTATAAACGGCAGGGCGGTGGCAGTCCAGGGTCGGGTTGCTGTTCATAAACGGCACCCGCCTTTTCTAGCTGTGCGCGCTCCCTGGGAGCGCGCACCACCGCAATCCGGTGCCCGCTGTGTCCTCTGGACACAGTGAAACACCGATCGTCGGACGGGACCTCTGTACGAGGTCCCGATCATGTGATCACTGATTGACGAATCAGTGATCACATGCAAAGTAGTAAGCAAGATGTCACTTGTGACATCATTGCTTAATCTGTGTGAAATCTGTGAATGACCACAGAGGTCACATGGTACAAGGCTATTCACAACAGCCTTGTACCATGTGACAAGCTGTGACCACTCACAGCTCACTCAGTAATTCTCAATGACTGCAAGAATGCAGACAGAGAGAAAGAGAAATGATTGCTTTTACATCCTATATGGGTGTAAAAGCAATCAGTGTAAAAAAAAAAAAAAAAAAATCTTCATCACCCCCCACAAGTATTACAGTGTCACCATGGTGACATTGTACTGCTAGGGTGACAGTATGTAAAAAAAAAAAAAAAAAAAAAAAAAATAATATAAAAAAAAAAATAATAAAATGTAAAAAAAAATGTTTAAAAATTATAATTTTTGGTTATAAACTAATTTGGACTTTTTTTTTTACTAAAAAAATAACGGAATAAATTTTGGCCAAGATTTATGATGAAATATTATTTATTTGCAAAATTTTATTAACTTGTTGCCGACCGCAGATAGCCGAATGACGGCTGCACTGCGGCCGGCCAGTTCTGAGTGGACGTCATATGACGTCCCCCCAGAACGCGCTCTCCTGCGCGCCCCAGGGGGCGCGCACCCGGCGATCTCCGTGATCGCTGTGTCCTACGGACACAGCTGATCACGTGATGTGGTAAAAGGCCAATCACAGCGGCCTTTTACCACCTGATCAGCGGTGTCCAATGACACGCAGATCAGAGGGAAATGAAAGTGCCGATTCTCGGCTGCACTTTCCTCACGCTGTCAGATCGTGAGGAAAGTACTGCCGAGAACCGGCAGTTGTCACAGCGGGGATCGGCACCGATCATCAGGGCACTGATGATCAGTGCCCTGATGATCGGTGCCCAGCAGTACCACCCGCAAGTTCCGCCCACCTGTGCCCAGCAGTGCGCCCACTAGCTCCGCCCACCTTTGCCCAGCAGTGCACCCACCTGTGCCACTCTGCAATGTCAAACACCTGTGCCCAGAAGTGCCACCTACCTGTGCCCAGCAGTGCCACCCACCTGTGCCCACCCACCTGTGCCCACCAGTGCCACCCACCTGTGCCCACCCACCAGTGCTGCCCACCAGTGCCACCCACCAGGGCAGCTTAGCAGTGCTGCCAGTCAGTGCCGCCAGTCAGTGCCCAGCGGTTGTGCCAGTCAGTGCCGCCAGTCAGTGCCCAGCAGTGATGCCAGTCAGTGCCGTCTATCAGTACCCATCATCAGTGTCACCTATCAGTGCTGCATATTAGTGCCGCCTATCCGTGACAACTCATTAGTGCTGTCTGTCAGTGCCGCCTATCCGTGCCACCTCATTAGTACTGCCTATCAGTGCCCATCAGTGCCGCCTATCAGTGCCCATCAGTGCTGCCTCATCAACGCAAATCAGTGAAGGAGAAAAATTACCTGTTTGAAAAATTTTATAATAGAAACAAAGAAACTTTTTTTTTTCTTCAAATTTTTGGCAATTTTTTATTTATAGCGCAAAAAGTAAAGCGCCCAGTGGCGATTAAATACCACCAAAAGAAAGCTCTATTTGTGAGAAAAAAATGATCAAAATTTCATATGGGTACAATGTTGCATGACCGCGCAATTGTCAATCAAAGTGCGGCAGCGCTGAAAGCTGAAAATTGGCCTGGTAAATAAGGGGGTATAAGTGCCTGGTAGGCAAGTGGTTAAAAAAAACACCTTTTTTCAAAATTTTTGGACTTTTTCATTTACATAGTAAAAAAAAATAAAAATCCCAGCGGTGAATAAATACCACCAAAATAAAGCTTTATCTGTCTCAAAAAAATGGTAAAAAATTCATATGGGTACAGTATTGCATGACCGTGCAATTGTCATTCAAAGTGTGATAGCACTGAAAGCTAAAAATTGCCCTGGACAGGAAGGGGTAAAAGTGTCCGGACAGGAAGTGGTTAAAACTGCTATACAATTTAATGCAATATGGTAATCTGGAGGGAGCTGTAAAGGAATTATGGTCCTGATGAAAATATGCATGAATTCTGAATCATTTTAGGTCCGTTTACATCAATTTGTACATCCGTCTTTAATTCAATTTACATCAGTATACATCCATTATTTACAGATCTGTTTTTTAAATTGTTAAAGAAAGAAAAATCATATATGGACAAAAAGTATAAACATTAAAATACATTTAGAGAAGGTAGCGCTGCTCCACATAGGCTCAACACTCCCACACTCCACAATCCTGCAGCACGTGTGCTAGCCCAGTTTGCACACCTGTGCTGTAGATCATAGGAAAGTCTGGGAGGCTGCACCACAGCACATATCCACTTTACTGTATAGGAAAGCAGCTGAAAAACACCATACTGCATGCCAGTGGGGGGAAAAAAAAAAGATTTATGCGTATCATGCTAACCTCAGCGCTTAATCATAACCCACAACCGGAATGATGCAAAAGTCTATACAAAGGGAAGTATAGCCCAATTATCAGTAGCAGCTGTTGCCATATTAACCCTTGCGGCCACACCACCCTTCTTTTCCCCCACTGGCATACAGTATGGTGTTTTTAAGCTGCGTTTCTATACAATAAAGTGAATATGTGCTTTAGGGCGGCCTCCCGGACTTTCCATTAAAATATATTTCCTGACTAAAATCAGACATAAACAGAAGTAAACAGATGACATCCATTCACACCCATAGAAAAGTGAAGTGAACTTCTGCGCCTACTATAGAATATAAATAAACAAACGAATAGGTGCTGCTGCTGACACCAATTGTGTTCCCACAATATCAACTAAATAAGTAATTTAATTAAAGGTGATGTAGCGCTGCTAATGAACATCAATCAGTACTAATAAACAATACAGGTGAATAAACTGTGTTCATAATCACAATGTGAATAAATAAATATAAATAAATGAATGTGAATAAAGATACTAAAGTGCTTTCAATAAATGAGTTCATAAGTTTCCAAATATCACATGATCCAACACTGTGACTGCAATTCTGTGGTGAATGTGAATTTTCATGCTAATAAAACAAACAGTGCCACTCCATGCTCACAGAACTCTCACCTCAAAGGCACGTAAAAACGTTAATAATATGACATCTCCACACATCCAGATCTTGTGATATCTCCTTAGTCCATTCCTCCTACCATATAATGGATACTTTTAAGATGGTAATAAAATCCTCAGTGGATACCAGTCACCTCCAATGCATGTAACACTTGCATGTATTTAATAATACATCTCCATAAATCCTGAACTCACAACATCTTATTTAGCCACTAGAGGGCTATCCACTCTTCCTCCCATATAATGGATAATAATAGGTAATAATGGAAATCCTCTGTTCCACCAGATGCCAGTAACTCACCCAAATGAAAGAATGCCTAATATAGTGTAGTAAGTCAGTAAAAAAACGATATTTAATAAAATCACACTTACATAGTATAATAAAATGACAAGCGCTTTAAAACAACCATGGATCCTCTCACTTCCTCAAAAACTGCCCCAGCCCACACCCTACATCACCGTCACGTGATTCTGTGATGATCTGACTTGCAATAGGCATGCCATCAAAGTCAAAGGCGGTAACGCAGGGTGATAGACTAGACCCTAGGACAGGCGTTTCTCCTGAAGAAGCAACCACCAGGCAGCATCCTCGACCAGCTGCACCCCGTCACGGCACCCAGATCAGTCTGGAGCTACTGAAATGACCGAAACCCATTCAGTCACTATCCTCCGAGCCAGCGCAGCAGGCGAGGGAGCAGCTTAAGAGGAAGAAAAGAGAAAATGAGAAGATACTGGTCCTACAATGCCACCAGCGCACCCAATGAATTCACCAGGAGGTCCTGCCCTCGCCAAAAACTGTGCCACCAACCAGTTGAGGACACTGCCAAAAGAGGCATGTCCAGGGCTATGCTCGATGCCAGGAATGAGGAAACCAGAACGTTCCGATCCACCCAACACCAAAAGCAGGAAGCCTCCAGCACCGCTGCCATTAGTGTCACCTTGGTAGTGGACAAAGGCCACAGTGATCTCAATGTCTGTTAGGATCCTGAGTAGGAGCCCCCGTAGAAGGGTCGTCCAGTGCTCCAGAGACAACCTGATCCCTCGCAGTTCCAGGACATTGCTGGCATGATGCACTCCTGCAGAGAGCAATGGCCTTATGCCAATCTCGAACCCAGGATTCCTCGCCAGCCAGCCAGGCTGCCATCCGTCATGACAACCACCCAGCAGAGGGAAAGAAAGGACTTCCTGGCTTGCAGGACATGGGCCCAGAATCACCATAGGAGGAAGACCCTCACTGATCGTTCCAGATGATCTGGATGTCCAAGGAGGCTGTAGATTAATTCCAATGGGACAAGAGTTCCTTCTGCAGAATACACCTGTGGAACTGCGCAGACAGAACCGCCTCAACGGAGGGCCCCATAAGACCCAGAGCCTGCATGCAAGACTGCATGGAGGACTGCTCATGAAATAAGAGCAGTGGGGTCACAGCCCAAAGCATCTGGAGCAGTCCAGCACGAGAAACACCCTTTCTTACACCGAGTCAAGAATTCAGCCTAGATACTCCATTACCCTGGTCGGGGACGGACTGCTAGAGGTTCAGGAGTCATCTGAAGACCTGCAGGAAGAGCATCCCCAAAGAATCAGTCATGGCAATCCCCCAGCATCACAGCAATGCTAGAACTGGAGCCAGCACCCTGGAGAACCCACGGGGAGTCAAGGTTAGCCCAAAAGGAAAAACCACAATCGATAGTGTGTGTCCCCAACTGCAAGCGTAGAAACTGCCGATGTCCCTCGCCTATGGGAATGTGCCGGTATTCATCCTTGATGGAAACCCTAAACCAGCAGAAAGCAGTTCAGGGCCTTCTGGTCCAAGAGCAGACAATACCCATCCCTTTTTTCGATACCATAAACAAAATGGAATAAAGCCCTCAGAGCCCAGCCAGCTCAGATAGTGTGACCAGCACCCCCTGGCGAAGTAGGGCAGAAGATGAAAATCAGAGGAAAAGAGATTCTCTGGTGGAATGAAATGCTATTTCCTGCCAGACACCACCAGTTCGCAAACCTACTTGTGTGGCATAGGGGAGGTCCATGGACCTGAAAATTAGCAAAGAAGACCCCCTACTCTGGGCCAGGTGGGACAAACCTTCATGCAGAGACAGACGTATCTGTGGGCTAGGTGGACTTATAGGTTCAAGAACGCTTGGCCCCATTTGCAGGGGCCTGAAAGAGCTTGGAGGCACTTGTTAGAAAAGCCAGAGGAGAGAATGGGTCTTCCATGAGCATTGCAGGAGGCTCCAGGGCCCCGAAAGGAAGGTACCCTTGCTACCCAGAAAATGCTTGAGGATGTAGTCCAAGGTACCCCTGAAAAGACAAACTCCCGGGAAGGGCAGGTTCCACAAGGCTTTCAGAAGTCTGGGCAGCAGCCCAGAATTTGAGCCAAAACACCCACCAAAGCCCCACTGCCAAAATGGCAAGCTCGCAAGAAGCAGAGCAACAGCCATAGGATGCAACATATACTTCTTCAGGCCCAGAACCAAACAGTCCTCTAGATCTGCCTGCACCTGATTCGCATGTCCGCTTGCAAACATGCTATAGAAGCTTGGCCCATATGGTAAGCGTCTGAAACAAAAGGGCCATGGCCAACACAGGCTGTAATGCCAACCCGCAAAGATAAACATATAGCAGATAACCGGGAGGAGAAGAACCCTGCAGGGCCAACCACCCCAGGGAGAACCTGTACCCATGCATGCCTGGGTGTGGGGACAGCTACTTACCGATCCACAGGGGATGCAGGTAACACTTCTGTGACACGGACTATAGGTATTCAGTAATATTTGTGTCCCTGCAAGACGTTTAACTCACTGGTGTCGTGACGATTTGTCGTGCCCGACCCAGTGCTTAGCTAAAGATCTGCGTGCTTGTTGGCCAGACTGGGGCGAACACTGGATCTAGATTTTCCAGCCAATCGCCCAGCCCAGATGTTGACTGTAAAAAGAAAATGCTATTGAAACTAAGGTCCCAGCAAGGTGCTAGTTCCTACTCCTTACACTAGGCAGAAAAAAAACTGGATTGCCTATATCAGAGAGTATGTTTTATACCAGTTAGGACTGCCTATAGGCAGTGCTGTGTTTCTTTTTTGCCTAGTGTCCTAAACCTGTAGGTGGCGATAGAACTCTATGGTCAAGACTCAGAAGAGCTCTGTCTGTCAATGAAAGTAAGAGAAATATTGTTTTTTTTTGTTTATACAGTATAATTTTTGTTTCGTTCTACAGAATAATTAAAAATAAAAAAAACCCAATGGTGGTCAAATACCACCAAAAGAAATGTCTATTTGTGTGAAAAAAATATAAATTTTATTTGGGAAAAGCATTTCATAACCGCACAATTTGCAGTTAAATTGGCACATTGCTAAATAGCAAAAAGTGGCCTGGTAATGAAGAGGCGAAAACCTTCCGGAGCTTAAGTGGTTAAAGTGTCATTAAACCCACATCATTAAAAGCTCAATAAATGCTGTTTATACTCACTCATTCACTATAGGATTCGTTTTCTGTATGCTGCAAAAAACCTGGTTGATCCTGCTATTCTCAGTCTACCCCTCCTGTTCAATGCCCCCACTGTAGTTGTGGATTCTGCAGAGCAGTGTTGGCAACCAGTGCACATGCTCAGTTTTCAGTGTATTTCCACCCTGATCATTTCCTCCCTATCATAACTGAGCGGCTCATGTGACTTTAGAGGTACACATATTGGCATATACACAGTGGTAAATGACAGCCCATTCCCTCCCTCCTCCATGCTCACTAACCAGATAAACACATTGGGGGTGGGATATTACATTTTGATTGATGGAGGAGTCACCCCCCTGTTATTCTAAGACACAGGCTGGAGCAGGACACAAAATCAGCCCACACCATGTTCTTGCCAAAAAATGATAGAGTTGATTGCAAATATATATATTTGTATGACAATTTAAAACAATTTATTGAGATTATTTATATTTACTCTGTATCCCAAATGCTTTTTTTTATTTAGAACATGTGACCAGCAATAGAGGACTAGAAGCTCCTCCTGTACCATTTTCCTGCAGATTGGGAAAGAGCTGGGCCATGTGACAGCTGTATAACAATTAGGAAAAAAAGGAACTTAGATTTTTTTTTTCTTTTTTCATAAAAATAACTGCAGTGCCATCATCTATGTACGGAAAGAGATAATGTAAATTAAAAATAGTGTGTGTTTAATATCACTTGAAAGATTTGGTCACAAAGAACATACTGTGACACCACACTTAAAAGAAAGATATGCAGTATGCCATGATTACCACTAACTGTAAATAATAGTTGCCCAGATGTTATGATGATCTTCTGGCTCCAATACTTTCTAAGTGCACTGCAAGAACACCTGAGCTGCATAGCTGTTTCAAGTCAATGGACTCAAAAGTATTAAAGAATTAACATGGCATTTTAGGCAATAAGCATTGACAGAAGGAGGTCTGTAGAGGTAAACGATTATTCTATTGAAATTATTCCTTTAAAAGTAAGTTGGGCAAACAGAACATACGGTACATATAAAACATTTTTACTTTGAAAATGTTTTGTATCGTAACTCTGTGCAGCTGCTTCTGCCATACTGTATATTAAGTAACAGTACTTATTTAGCTCTTTCAGCTTCTTGTGTCACCTGCTGGTTTATTATACAAAGAGTAGGCATCATTACACTGCCAAACTAATTTCCAACAGGGAAAAATAACACAGGAAATGACAAACCTGAAGTTTTTGCCACTAGCCAGATTATAAATTGTGGCCAAGCTGTGTGATATACAAATCATGTTTTAAGAGGACCTGAATTGTGAAAGATGTGCCCAAAAAATGCATTTCCCCATACAGCTGATCTTTTTTCCATATTAATGATATACCTTGCCCTGTTCAGTACTGTGTGGAGATGACCATCTTGGCAGAGGAGCACAGATTTGCTTCTTCATGCCAGAGCTGCATTTCTGATTACTGATACAATGATTGATGAAGTAATATTCAAGAAGCAGCAGGAACTGTGAAGGAAGCAGATCCACATAACAAATGAAGCAAAAGCAGGGAGAAACATGCACTACAGTTGCTCAGGTTCTTCTCCAGCAACAAAAAGTAAGCAGCATAGCAGTAATATCACCAAATTTCAAGCAGAAGCAGCAGTACCATAGATGATCTTCACACTGCAGATATACAGCTATTGGGCTATGGAGCAGGAGTGCCTAGGCAGTCAACATGTCAGGAAGAGCACTGCTATTTTTCAGGAGCAATTCAAGGAAAAGTTAATTGGTTAGGTACAACTAACATTTCTAGATGCTTCCTATAGGGTAGGAAATCATATTTTTTTTTTTCGTTCAGGACCACGCTATTAGAATTAGAAATCTTCATTTCAGTTAAAATGCACCATCTACACTGTGTTCCAAATTATTATGCAAATGATATTTTTCTCATTTACCTAGATAATTGATGTAAATAACAGTCAGCATAATTCTCATGTTATCAACTATTAAGAGTACAATTCAAATTTTATTGAACAAACCTCCTAATGATAACAGTATTTTTGTTAAACATAAAACACTTACAATGCACTGTTCCAAATTATTACGCACAGTAAGTTTCAAAACACTTTATAGGTTGTAAAGAACTGAAAATTGTCATTTGTTGTGTTTGCAGCATATTTACTGAAATCAAAAGCTATTTCAATCAAACTTTTAACAACATTTTAACTTTTTAAACATTTTACCAGGTCACGTTACATTGTAAGCAGCTTCACAAGTCTTGCATCCATTGAACTTGTGAGTTTTTGGACAGTTTCTGCTTGAATTTGTTTGCAAGATGTCAGAATAGCCTCCCATAGCTGCTGTTTGGATGTAAACTGCCTCCCACCCTCATAGATCTTTTGCTTGAGGATGCTCCAAAGGTTCTCAATAGGATTGAGGTCACGGGAGGATAAAGGCCACACCATGACTTTCTTTCCTTTTATCCTCATAGCAGCCATTGATGCAGAGGTATTCTTTGCAGCATGAGATGGTGCATTGTCATGAATGAAGATGATTTTATTACAGAAAGCATAGTTCTTCCTTCTGTACCAGGGAAGAAAGTGGTCAGTCATAAACTCCACATACTTTGCAGAGGTCATCTTTACACCTTCGGGGGCCCTAAAGGCCATGCAAGCTCTATTCCCATGATTCCGGCCCAAAACATGACTCCACCACCGCCTTGCTGACATTGCAGCCTTGTTTGAACATGGTGGCCGTCTACCAACCATCCACTACTCTATCCATCTGGACCATCCAGGCTTGCATGGCACTCATCAGTAAACAGGACTGTTTGAAAATTAGTCTTCATGTATTTTTCTGCCCAATGCAGCCGTTTCTGCTAGTGAGCATTGGTTAGTGGTGGCCGAATAGAAGGTTTATGCACAGTTGCAAGACTCTGGAGGACTCAACACCTTGATGTCCGTGGGACTCCAGAGGCACCAGCAGCTTCAAATATCTGTTTGCTGCTATGTAATGGTATTTTAGCAGCTGCTCTCTTGATCCGATGCATGGATCTGGCAGAAATCTTCCTCAATGTGCCTTTATCTGCACAAACCCGTCTGTGCTCTGAATCAGCCACAATCTCTTAATAGTGCGATGATCACGCTTAAGTTTTCGTGAAATATCTAATGTTTCCATACCTCGTCCAAGGCATTGAACTATTTCACTCTTTTCAGCAGCAGAGAGATGCTTTTTCCCCCCCCCATATTGCTTGAAAATGGTGCTCTGCTTAATCTAATTATCACAGGTGTCCGAGATTGTTTTCAGTAATCAAAAGAGCCCTGACACACAATGCCATCAATGAGTTAAACTGAAAAACAAAATATTTAATCTTTGTGACACTTAAATAGAATTTGCATAATAATTTGGAATGCGGTGTATGTATTCAGTCTTTGCCTTGCATTCCACTCTAAGAGAAAAAGTAAAGGATATAGTGATACACTGATATCGGCTGCCAAAAAATATCGGCCAAAAATAGGGTTATTGGTGTTTTGCTGATTGAAAAAAAAAAGAAAGTGCAGATAATGCTGTTTTTTTTTTTTTTTAAAGGATGAGCTCACCTTTCATAACATGTTACACCCATATTCAGGGTGTAACATGTTATGAAAGGAGCAGCCTCTGCTCCCCCCGCTGTGACAGCTCTCAGGGGATCTTCTCCTCCTGCTAGCTGTCACTTATTCATGCCTTAGCGGCTATTGGCTTGTAGTTCTCAATGAACTACCACGGTGCTGTGAGTGCTGTGGTAGTTCATTGCTTCTTCCTGTCAGAGAATATCGGCTTGCTCCTTTGGGATGTATGGGCAAGCAGATTAACTGACAGGTCTGCAGGAGTCCTGCAAGGCACCAGCGATCTGCTGAACGCTAGTGCAATGCTTTCCAGGCTCCTGCAAATAAAATTAAACACATATTTTTTTACCTGCAAAAAATGTGCATTCATTACTTTTTGTCAAAAGGTTAACCTAGCCTTTAAATCATTGTGCAGCATATACATACGTATATATTTGTTTTTTAATTATTATTTATTTTTCCTAAACTGTCCATTTTGGTTTTTGGCCAAGTACGTCCTGAATTTTCGGTTTTGCTCTGGAATTTTCATTTCGTTGCACCATTATTCAACAAAAATACAATTGAATCCATTTGCCAGGCTATCCAAAGCAGAGGATAAGCTAATCAATGTATAGCTGCATAAAAAAGGAGAATAGAGAAAAGTCTACAGATAACCATGTTTTTTACAGCCTGCCTGTATGAGGCAGAGGGCTAAAAAAATGCAAGATACATTTTCCAATGCATTGTGGCATTTCAAAGATTACCATCATGGATTTGTTTCCTCCTTCAGCTTTCTTGGCACCGAGAGGGTGATTCATATGTCCAATGGAGGTGACAGGGGGAGACAGCTTTTAGGGAGAGAAGCTTGGTGGATATATAGGTTAAGAAGAAAGGTCCTGCAGGGGTTAAACCTGAGATGGGACCTTGATTTGCATTAGTTTCCACATCCTCTCTCCCTGGCTGTATCTGTCATATTACCTCTGTGTGTCCTCCCCTGTGAGTATGTTTTGACAGTCATATACAAATTTCCTTTTTTGATAAATTTTTTAAAATGTAATATGTATACATATTTTCTGATGTTTTTTCTATGCCGTGATTGTAATATGTTTTTATAGTGGTGTTTAAATAACTCCCCTAGCAGAATGATTAATTCTACCATCAATTGATTAGTTAATTGATGACGTTTGTGTTGGGTGGAGTTTAAATATTCTTGCCACTACTTATTGTGCTGTTTTACCGGTTATTTGTTATGACTAAAGCTGGCTAGGCTGAAATACATCAACATGCTGTATTGGCTATGTACACTGTGGATTTATTAATAAATTTGAGATTTTATGAGCAACAAATGAGGTACAGATCATTTGTTTGGAAGATATTTTTTGCAGTTGTGCGATTGAAGATCGTGTACTCATTATTTCAAAGGGATCTTTGTTATTCCATGGGGTAATAGTACCTGACACTTTGCTATATTTTTGGGGGGTAACTAAATAATGTTATTGAGTAAGGAGCCTGCAAAAGTTACTTGGCCTCACAAGAAACAGAAAAAAAGACTCCCATGAACATATGTGTGTCAGTGGTTGAAGGCTTATTAAAAAAAAAAGCATGACATTTCTTCTTTAAAATGGCATTGGGAATTTGTATGCAAAAAAGCAACCCAGCATCTATGAACATCATTGATATAGCTGTTACATTACTCTGAAAAGGACAGAAAGAAAAAAGAAAAAACATTGTATAGATCATACCCGTTCCATATCCACTGTACTGTCTTCTTTCACGCTCTATGGTCTGTTTAATGACAGTCTCCCGGGAGCCATGCTGCCTTGCTTGTCTACCCTTGATGCTGTTGTGCAGTTCAATTTGTTCTAACTCAGCATCGAACCGATGTAAGTAGCTGAAAAATCAGAGAAAATGATTGTGGTGATCACTTTTAATATCAGCCAATTGATATTAAACTGATAGTATGTGTCCTGCATTGAACAGTAGAATCAGAAAATATAATTGGCAAAATTGTGTGAACTGGGATACTTTTACTTTTTACATAAAAAGCAGGCAAAACCAAAATGAGGAACTTCAAACAATGACGGTTTATTTTAAATGGCATACCTCAAAATCCTATAAAAATAAAACTCACTGCGCTTAGGCTAGATAACTCAAACTAGAAAGAGCTGCCAGCACTAAGAGATCAGATACTAAAACTCCCTAAGATGGATGAAAGTAAAAAAGTGCAGCACTAGGAAATCTCAGACCATTATGTGAATGCTGAAAATAAAACATGTGCATGTCCAAATGAATCAATCACTTATAAATCCAATATATCAGTGAAAAAAATGCACATCCACTAAAAATGACATATAAAATGTGCCATATAAAGTCCATAAAAAGGATATAAAGAAGCAAATAGTCTTCACAATCTGAAGCAAGAAACACCCAAGTATTTGGAAAGAAATCAGTGATAGCAATAAGACTCACGAGTGGTGCACCCCATCCAGATCATTCACTCTGCAGCTCCTTACCAGATCCAGTTGACCCCTGTGTTGCAGATGGTCAAACAGTGCTTGTGGGGTTAAGGTCTCCCATCAACCTGCATGTTTCCTTTGCTGGGCCAATAAGGGTGTGCAGCCACAATTTCTCAAAGGTAAGATATGAGAAGCAATCTTGTTGAGGGTAAAGTTCCAAAGATCAGTTGAGCAGCATGGTTATGAAGAAGATAATATTCTTACAGCTATTCTCACACAGCATGGGATAAAAGCTTTATGGGCTGTAACACAGGGGTCAACTGGATTTGGCACGGATCACCATCCGTAGAGTGTCTAAAACATTAAATGCGTCCCAGCTCACAGTTTAGCAGCCACCCAGAAGGAGATAGCAGGAGACACATAAAACGTGTGCTGGGCTCCATAGACAAGGGTAAAGACTGTCTGTTATGTGCATACCTGAACACCTCCCAGTACTTGTACTGTATGGCGGCAGGGAGCCATCTAGACCATCACTGCGCCCTGGAGCAGACATAAAGTACAAGCACTGGAAGTTGTACAGGAAGGGCACAAAGTAAACATGCCAAGACAGATATTTTTTGCCCCTCTACTGGGCATACTTCAAAGGGAGTCTTTCAAGGCAGAGCTAGTCCCATGTCTTCCTCTCAGCAGGGTCCTGATACAGCTTTCCGTTTCTATGCCAAGATTTAGCTGTTTTGGAAAAGCTGCAAAGTGAGCTTCTTTAGCTCTGTAGCATAGATAAATTCATGATAGAATAAAAAAATGATCCTGAAAAAAGTGTAATAAAGGCAAAACAAATGGGTTTGTTTCTCAGAGCAGGGAAGATGCTCTCCTACAACGCTAGCAAGAAACGGATGTATGGTGGGAATGGGAGGGATAATACTGGCTCAAACTTTTTTGTTTGTCAGTGTCCAATTCTCCTACAGATGGCAGCATAACTCTGCTGTCTAGAATTAGTTATGACATTTCTCTCATACATGAAAAAAATCAGCAATTTTTTATTTGCTAGAAAATTGTTTAGAAACCCCAAATGTATATATATATATATATATATGTTTCAATCAGAGGCCCTGGAGAATAATATGGTTGTTGTTGCAGTTATTTATGTCACATGATATTTGTGCAGCAGTTTATGAAACGCAAATTTCCAGAAAAAATACATTTTAATGAATTTTGGTGAAAACAAATACAATAACCACATTTAAAATGTAAAAGATGATGTTACGCTGAGTAAATAGATCAAACAAAATCAAGCTTTAAAATTGCACAAGCCCATGGAATGGCGACAAACTAGGGCAAAATAAATTATCCATAGGCAATGTTTTAAAAGTCTTTACAGGTTACCAGTTTAGAGTAGATGCCCCATTCTTCTGCAATTCACTTCTTTCACTCCTGTATGCAAATCAGTGGAAGCCAATGTGACTGCATGGCAAATACATGACAAACATAAACATGTTTCTATTGCAAACCGTGCCTCCCTGTAGGTACCTAAAAGCATGGTGTGTTTGATTTGCATTTAAGGCTAATAGCCACGTACAGTAACCCAATATATAATAAATAGTACCCTATATAAAATACATAGTAACACCTGCTGGAAATATTTCAACCTTTCCAACTAGGAACCTCAGTTTTAATGGAATGTAATTAACCCTTCCTACCTTTCGATTAGTTCACAAGCTTCCTGTTTGGTAAATTCTGTTTTGTTAGGGTCAAGATGACTCTGAAACCACTGAAGTTTCTCACCTTTAAAAAAGAAAACATGCAGGTCTTTAAAACAGAAAGAATGGATCACAAATTACTTCAGACAAAATTGTAATACTTTTAACTGTGAAAAATGCATAACTTTTACGGGCAGTTTCTTACAATAAAAACAGGCCAAGCAATACCTTCTAAGCACGATGGAAGCATTAAGAGAACGGCTTCTTTCTGATATATGATTGCCTGTCTCTGCTACCAGTTGAATGCCCAGCCTCCTGTCACTTGGGGCAGGTAAAGACAAAGCAATAGTATATAAGCAGTTATGTCAACTGCACAATGCCAAGACACAAGTATAATTCAAGAATTAATATTATAGCAAAAGTATTTTTTAACTGGGTAGGAACACTTTAAACCACTTTATACAGTAATAAGCTCTGAAACTCACATGTCCTTGTTAAACTGATAATAAAAAGGCAGATATTTTTTTATTTAAAAACAACAAACATGTCATACTTACTTGCTCTGTGCAGTGGTTGTGTGCAGAGCAGCACCATTCCTCCTCTTCTGGGGTACTCAGCCAGCGCTCCTAACCCCTCCCTCGTACCCCCCCCCCCCCATGGCAAGCAGCTTGCTGTAGGGGCACCAGAGCAAGCTTGCTCCCGAGCCGCTGCTTTGTATGTCCATTCACACATGGAGTGCAGCTCGCCCCCGTCCCCCACTCTCTCCTCACTGGCTCACTGGCTAGTAGCAGAAGCCAATGGCAACCACTCAGCCAATGAGGAGGAAAATACCCAAGAGAGCTGAGGCTCTTGTGCACATCACTGGATCAAGATGGGGCTCAGGTAAGCTTTAGTGGGGCTGCTGCACACAAAGGTTTTCATCTTCATGCATAGAATGCAAGAAAGTAAAAAATGTTCAGCCTTCACAACCACTTTAAGCAACACTATGTTTAGCTAACCAACAACATAATTACTGTTACATATTACGACTGTCAGGAATGGACTAGCCAGCAATGGTGGGACTCACCTGCCTTTTGATCTGCAGTACCAGGGCTGGCCAGCGGGTGCTCCCAGCAATCAGAGACTCAACTTTGCAGCCAGCTAACACCTGGAACTGATTATGCTGGGGTATTTAAGGGATGGCCAGACTTGCAGACTCTGCCTTGGTGTTGTGTTTCTCTTGGGCCCTGTATCCTGTTCCTGCTCTCTGTTCCTGTCTGATTCTCTGCTGACCCTGCTCTGATCCCTGGCTTGTCTGACCATCCCTCTGCCTGACCCTCTGTACTACGCTGCTTGCTACCTGTTCTGATCCCTGGCTTGTGACCCTGACCATCCCTCTGCCTGACCCTCTGTACTACGTTGCTTGCTACCTGCTGAATCTGGCCTGTGACCCCGACCAATCTCCGCTTGCTCCCCCTGTACCTACCTGCCCAATTGATATTGACCCGGCCTGCCTGACGACGCTTGCTTGTATGTACTGTTATCTGTGGGTGGTTGGTTTGGTTTGTTTGCACTGTATTATGTTTAGTATTGCACTGCGTTTATGTTTGTATTGTTAGTGTTAATAAATTATATTGTTTATCACATATCTGAAGTCTGTGTTTCCCTGCGTCAGTCACACACCTCTGGTCACACCTGGGAGCCCTGACAATGACAAAAGAACAGATGACATCCACTGAATTTGTAGGTTGTTGGATAACCACAGAATGATATGGTAATATACAGTGGGGATCAAAAGTTTGGGCACCCCAGCTAAACATTTGTATTAATGTGCATAAAGAAGCCAAGGAAAGATGGAAAAATCACCAAAAGGCATCAAATTACAGATTAGACATTCTTATAATATGTCAACAAAAGTTAGATTTTATTTCCATCATTTACACTTTCAAAATAACAGAAAACAAAAAATGGCGTCTGCAAAAGTTTGGGCACCCTGCAGAATTTATAGCATGCACTGCCCCCTTTGCCAAGCTGAGACCTGCCAGTGTCATGGATTGTTCTCAATCATCATCTGGGAAGACCAGGTGATGTCAATCTCAAAGGTTTTAAATGCCCAGACTCATCTGACCTTGCCCCAACAATCAGCACCATGGGTTCTTCAAAGCAGGCTTGAAAATGCATCAGACTTGTCTATATGTTCATTTGCAAAGTTCAAACGATGATTTTTGTGGTGAGGACGTAGAAGAGGTTTTCTTCTGATGACTCTTCCATGAAGACCATATTTGTACAAGTATCTCTTTATAGTGGAATAGTGTACCACAACTCCAGTGTCTGCCAGATCTTTCTGGAGGGATCGTGCAGTCAAATGTGGGTTTTGAATTGTTTTTCTCACAATCCTGCGAGCTGTTCTGTCTGATATTTTTCTTGGTCTTACAGATCTTGCTTTAACTTCCACTGTTCCTGATGACTGCCATTTCTTAAGTACATTCCGAACAGAGGATATTGACATCTGAAAACGCTTTGCTATCTTCTTATAGCCTTCTCCAGCGTCAACTGTGAGCGTCAACTATTTTCAGTTTTCTAGACAACTGCTTAGAAGAACCCATGGTGCTGATTGTTGGGGCAAGGTCAGATGAGTCTGGGCATTTAAAACCTTCGATATTGACATCACCTGGTCTTCCCAGATGATGATTGAGAACAATCCATGACACTGGCAGGTCTCAGCTTTGCAAAGGGGGCAGTGCATGCTATAAATTCTGCAGGGTGCCAAAACTTTTGCAGACGCCATTTTTTTGTTTTCTGTTATTTTGAAAGTGTAAATGATGGAAATAAAATCTAACTTTTGTTGACATATTATAAGAATGTCTAATCTGTAATTTGATGCCTTTTGGAGATTTTTCCATCTTTCCTTGGCTTCTTTATGCAAATTAATACAAATTTTTAGCTGGGGTGCCCAAACTTTCGATCCCCACTGTATGCACTAATAGAAAAATTGGCTTATTGTACTCCCTGTAAAATCCTTTTCTTTGAGTTCATTGAGAGACACAGCCGGATCATAAAATCATGGCCAAAGGGTATTGTGTCACATGCAAGAGTAGGATGCCAAGTACAAAAAAACAAAAACCCAGGAACAGCCCCTTCTGGTGGTCAAAATCTCCATCTGCAACACACAGCTCAGTTTGTAGCCAGTAGTAAGCGGACAATAACACCAAGGCAAAAGGCCCACCCTTAAAATAGGAAAAAATAATATTATGGTTAGTTAAAAATCCCATTTTCTCTTAGGTTTGTTGAAAGAATGCCAAATCAAAAGATCATGACCAATGGAGCATCCCAAAGCAGTGCCAGAAAAATTAAGGTGAAGTCAGAGGTTATTAAACAAAGAACTGCAGAACTCAAACCGCTGCCTGCAAAACCTTATAACTATCTATTATCTGCAAAAGCAACCTTGTAAAACTAGGTAAAGGTATAAACAGACGATCATGATCATGACGATCATGAAGAGGAATGGTGATGAAAGGTCTAGGACGTACGTGATTCCTGGCAAAATGAGCAGTAACTGGGGAACAGAGATTTCAAACTTGAGATGATGCAAGCCTCAACCATGGTCTGACATATCTAATGAGAAATAGTAGCGGGCGAGGCCGATGGTTCCTTCCTAGGACAGTCCATGATAATGAGAAATTTGACTTCTGAATTCAGGCCACCGAATTTAAAGCAAAATTCTAGGCTAAACCTAACTAGTCTTAAAAATGCTCCTGCCCACCCTACTAAAACCTATGTTGACGAAATTATGTAAGAATGAGGAATAGCTATTTTAAGTCTGCCCCGGTTCAATCATGTGAACTCCTGTGCAAATTAACAATGGCAAGCGTTCAACAGCAGCTGGGAATGCTGATGTCACCAACAGGCTCCCATGGCCCATCCATTGTCAGAGGTCCCTCCTATCCCCTGCAGCTGCCTTCGACTGATACAGGGGAGCGAGATCATGTGACTGGAGTGGGCCGTAAATAGGTAAATATAATATATATGGGGTATGGAGCATTTTTGAGACTAGTTAAGTTTAGTCTGGAATTCCAGGGACCACAACCAAATAATGAAGCATCACTTCTTTGGGATGGTAGGGATTAGGATGTAGAGAAAGCAGGATGATGTCTTCACTCAAATGAATCGCCAATAAACCCTTAGGCAAAAAAGTCAACCTAGGAGGAAGCACCACCTTATCCTTATGAAGAACCAAAAATTTCTGTATACAGGAAAGATCAGCCAGTTCAGACACTATGCACGCCAAATGATGTCTACCACATAGGCCACCTTTTGCAAAAGCGTCAGTAGGGGATTTTCTCAAAATGTTCTCAAAGGGAGGTTTTTTGGAAGATTGGTAGAACCAAGTTCAGATTTCATGGCGTCCACAGGGGGGGGCACCTGTGTAACCCACAGACTGCAGGTACCCATGTCCGGTGTGCCCCAGTGGAGACTAATACTACAAAAGACATCTACGAGAGACCACTCCACCTGATTCTCACGACAGAGAGAACCTGTCAACTGTCCACCCCCAAAATGTGAACCTTGGACAAGGCCGGAACATGAAGTTCTGCCCATTCCAGGATCCATGCCACCTCCAGTGCAGCTGTCAAGCTCTTTGTACTGGTGAATGATGCAGGCCATGGTTGTGGCACTGTCAGACTCAAGAAGAGGTGCCCAATAGGAGAGAGAGAGAGAGAGAGAGACACAAATCACCATGAGTTCCAGAATGTTAATGGAGAGCCTGGTGGTCTCATGGGTCTATCAGTCCTGAACCAACAGCTGACAGACTGGTAACCATTGTGGGCATCTTCTAACAGAGGGACAAAGGGAAAAGGGATTCCCAGACAGTAGTGGGGGGGGGGGTGAAATCACCAAGACACGGATGCCTTTTCCCTTGAAGGAAAAGACCATGAGGTCTAGAACCCTCACAAAATAACAAATGAATGCAGTCCAGAGAAATGACTATTGAGATGTGAAGATGGGAGTTTTTGTAGCTTCTCTGGTGGAAGGAATACCCTTGGCCACCTATGTGTCCAGAAAAAGGCTTAGGCTCTCCAATCGACTGGAGGGAAGCAAAGAGAACTTGCACTTATTCAGGATCCAGGGTCCAAATCGCTATCATAATATCATGTTCAAGGTCAAATGCAAACTCAGCTTCTAAGAGCAAATTGTCCAGATATCTCATCATATGAATCCCAACAGAATAACAGTAGAGGCAGCCTCAGTTCCAGTACCTTGGTGAACACTCAAGATGCAGACACCATGAAAGGGAAGTAACTTGTAATGGAGCTCCCCCACCGCAAACTGGATAACATTTTCTAGATCCTAACTCCTAAACATAGACAAAAACTGAGCTGTGTGTCGCAGATGGGGGGGAATGACAACAAGCAGGGGCCATCCCTAGGTTGTATTCTCTTCTTTTTGCTGTACCTAGTGTCCTACTCCTGCAGGTGGAGCAATTCCCATGAGTCATGATCCTCTGATCAAGCGGTCTCCTTCAATGAACGAAAGAGAAATGTGTGTAGTTAATCTTAACATAATAGTCTGTACAGAATTAATGTGCAATTTTTTTTATTTTTACTGGATGCACACCTATTTACTAAAAACGAATGTGTTGTACACTCAATTAACTCTGTAATTCACTTTATATAGAGTATGTGTTGAATAGGAGATATCATTGAAACCTTCATCTGCTGATCTGCATATGGGGGTCTATGAATATCAGAACAATACAGTAAGTGGGTTGTGGACTTAATGCAGAACTTCAGTGAAAATGAAATCCTAGGTTACCCTGCGTTAACAGTTCATTTCCTATTACAAGTGTCTGCTACAGCTCAAAAAACAGTATGTGGCTTATTCTGTTATTTCAGCACACAGGAATGTTAATCCCTGTCCAACCTACAGATAACCCAAGTTTACATTTTTAAAACACCTTTATGAAAATATGAAACAGCATGTGAAGTATAAAAGTTGACATTGGGTGGATTTGTTATGCTTTTAGTCAGATTTCTTCAAACTATGCTCAGAACAACTTTACCTTCCTGAAAGCTGAAATTGCTGACATTAAAGTTGTAGGCAAACTTCCGAATACATATTTCTGCCACTAAAACGTGTACAATTGTGAGATTAAATATGCAACCTTTTACAAATCATTTGCATCAACATGAAATATGACTAAGTGTATGTGTAGCCAATTTTTGTTGTTAGTTTTGGACGGAGCAGGAAGAGTTAAAATCCCTGCCACGTTATTTTCTGCGGTCTGTGAATAATTGAGGAAATTTACCTTCACTGACCCCTGGTTCACATATATGCGGCCGTGTGGGCCGTGTTTTTTGCAGGCACGAGAGCCCATTCATTTGAATGTCCCTGCACTTCTTCTGAAAACGCAGCCCGCATGGGAATGTCAGTTCCCAGTACGGTTGCGGTTTCCAGTGCGGGCGGTGTACCATTAGAACTAATGGCATGCCGCCCGCGGGTCCGCATTCCACCACCTGCACATATGTGAACCTAGCCTAACTGTCCCACAGAAGCAACAGAAAGTTAGTGGAGATCTGTTAAGTGAGGGCAATTCCTCTCTTAGATACTTGTCCCGAAACAAGTCCTTCCTTTTGATTCCCCCTGTACCATATGATCTCTGTAACCACTGCAGTCACAAGTGATAACACTGGCTACAATGAACAGCCTGCACACCCCTTCCTGTCACACACAGCTGTTGTTGGAAGAAAAGGAGAGGTGGCTGCTGCATGCCAGTGTTACAGTATACTCCAAAAAAAGTGTCCCAACCTTTCTAGTGCCGGTGTTCCCAGCTGCTTGGAACACAGCCAGTGCCAGAGTTTCCAGTACCTCTCTACACAGCCAATGTTAATGCATACCTTTCTACCTTGAGAGATCTGCTTTACAAAATTGGAACAGTTTGTGGATGTTTCTATTGTCCTGGAACTTCAGGGCCTCTAAAACATGTGATAGGTAGGAAATCATATAATGTATGCCTCTTGAAAGCCTAAAGATGTTTCTTGGATTAAGGTCCACTCTATAAAGCTAGGCAATGAAAAAATCCCATACATATGGTATTTCCATACTTCAGCAGCATTTTGGTGAGTATGTCTATGCTTTATGTAAGACATATTTTCTAAACACTTGTGGCATAAAATCTGATATTCAAAAGACTCACCATGCCTCTGACCAAATACCATGGGTTATTTGCTTTGCAAAATATGGTCATTTTGTAGGTGTTTCTACTGTCCTGACACTTCAGGACCTATGAAAATGTGATAGGTAGTTATGAAATCTGATACGTAGTTTATGCCCTTCCAAAAGCCTAAAGATGCTTCTTGGATTTTGGGCCCTCTATGTAGCTAGGCTGCGAAAATGTCTCCCACATATGGTATATCCACGCTTGGGAGAAGAATAATTTATTTTGGGGTGTAACTAAGTATGCCCATGCTGTGTATGGGAAATAACTTGTTAAAATGAAATGAAAAAAAAATTCCTCTTTTTTTTCTGTGCCAGCTCTGCTCTTTATAGCACTTTAGTGCTGTTCTGTTTGTGTACTTTATTCATATCAATTACTTGTTATGCTTTTGTATAGCACTACCACCTGAATGACAAACGTTATTGTTATATTTGGTATATCTTTACTCCATAAAAAAAAACAATGAGCAAGAAAAAAATACTCTTCATGCCTCTCATTAAATACCTTGAAGTGTCTACTTTCCAAAAAGGGGTCATTTGGGGGTCTTTGTACTGTCCTGGCATTTTAGAGCCTCAAAAAATCATACAAGCAGTCAGAACATCAGTGTTTATAAAATTTCAAGCATACATACAGTATATGGCCCTGGTGCTCAACATGCGGCCTTGTACTCCACGGAAAAGATTACACAGGGTAAGTAGAAAATCCTATTTCCTAAGTTGTACAGTGGAAAGTTAAAAGTGTAACTATACTCTTCATCTTCAAAAAAACACTGTGAGCAGGAAGGCTCGTTATTGCAGAAGATGAATGAGATTTCCCTTCTGCAAAAAAATAAACATACCTGTCTGTTATCTGCAGAATGTATACTGAGCTGCACACGCACAGCTCAATTTACACTCCAGCACAGTGCCGTATGCTGGAATGACGCTACCCAGGGGCACATGCGCAGGAGTGACACCCCCTGCATCAGCTGGGGCTGAAGACCAGAACTCGGAAGAAGCTGAGAAGATGCTAGCAATGGAGCTCAGATCATTGAAGCAGCGGTAAGTATTGGAACATTAGTTACGCTTTAACCATGGGATGTCAAAAAGCAGTCCAATTAAAGGGTGGGCAACAGCAAAAAATGCTAACATGGCCATCTATCAACAAAGTAGGGACAGGCTCGTCTGAACTCCGAGAACAGTTTGTAGGAGCTTACACTAAAAAATGGGGTAAAATGAGGCTTGAATATCCTCTTAACTGTACAAACAGAAAACTAGGTGGCCGCCTTGCAAATATGAGAAACAGGTGCCTGATGCTGAAAATTCCATGAAGTAATAATGGATCTGGTAGAGAGTGCCTTAAAAGAGGTAGTTAATCCGCTGTAATGTCTTCTTTTTGGGGTTCCCCAAGTGGGTTTTCCCATAATGTACTAGTATGCACAGCATATTATTCCATACTAACCTGTCAAAAAGAGCCCTCCAGCGCAGTGATGTGATGTGATCGATCCAGCAGGTCTCAGGTGCTTCCATCAGAGTTTAGTGCTTCGGCTGCTTGAATGGCTGAACTGCAATGACATAACTCCCATGCATGCGCACAGGAGTCACACTTCCGCAGCACAGATTGGGGCTGTAAATGTTCGCTGAGCTGGGCATGCATGGCTCATTGTACATCACCTCTTGCAGGCAGGTGGAAGCATTTATGACAGCAGAGACCAACTGGGGCCTCTTCTGTCATACATACCCTTCCTGACAGCAATTTTTCAAAAAACACTAGCTTTACTACTGCTTTAACAGGGAAAGGTAGAAAATAGTGAAGTGAAGGTTTGGCCCCCACAAAGCCATGATCTCAACATCATCGAATCTGTCTGGGATTACATGAAGAGAAAAAAGGAATTGAGGAAGCATACATCCACAGAAGATCCGTGGTTAGTTCTACAAGATGTTTGTAACAACCTACCTGCTGAGTGCCTTCAAAACATAGAGGCACAAGTGTACCTAGAAGAACTGATGTTTGATGTTTTGAAGACAAAGGGTGGTCACACCATATATTGATTTGGATTTCTCTCCTATTCATTTACTTTCTATTTTGGCAATTATTAAAAAAAAAAAAAAAAAAAAAAAACTATTAACCACTTCTATTTCTGAAAGCATTCTTAATTTACAGCCTTTTTTCACATCTGTCTATAACTTTTGCACAGTACTGTACGTAAATGGCCTACACCTATAGCAAAGGCATTATTCAACTTTGGTCAAAGCTGCACAGCTTGCTTTTTAATCTACAGATGCCCCTTACCTGCATAGCTTACACAACTAATCGTGGCAGCTCACATATAATGGCCGCGATTAGCAGTGGGAGTTGTCAGCCTCCTATTGCTGTCAATGGGGTTTCCACCCGCAGCTAATCAGGGGAAACACCCACTTGGTCACCCAATAGTAAATGCTAACAGCTCCATTCGCAAGTGTGAATGGGGCCTAAATAGAAAGACTGTAAATGTATCACTTTGTTTTACTTTAAAATAGTATGCAACTATTTAATTAGATCAGATTTCTTCTTCAAGGATAACAGACCCATTGTAAAGGCAGCATTGAAGATACAATATATAATAGGCTCTGCCTGAAGGAAAATGTTGAAGAACACTATTTAGTATGCTGCTGACAATAACAGAATTTTATGGTTAGCTTCCCAAGAAAGCAATAATTGCTGTCCTAGTATTCCTGGTAGGATTTATTATCTGGATCCGATTTTTTGAGCTGCAAATTTTAACTATGTTCCAGCATGAAAGTAGCTTGTCTACAGAAAGCTTAAGGTCACACAAATGATATGTCTAAAGAGCCCTTTTCAGTTTTGTTCTGCTGTCTTTAGACTTCGTTAACAACACTGATATAATACATTAATCATTGCTGCAAGCAGAAAGTCATTTTATGATGCGCACTTGGCTGTGATGTATAGGTTTTATTCCTTTACATCTCACAACAGCATGAAAATTACATCTATTTTTCTAAATGTTTGCATATAATTTGGAGAAGAACTGCATCTTAATACAATAATGATATCATTTGTATAAAGAATAACTACAATCCCCCCCCCCCCCAACACTGTTGACAAAACCAATGACTGACATTTTAAATGTGTGCACATAAGTAATGTAAAGTAATGGAACCATGGCAACAGTTGTAACTAGCCTTGAATCCCATACAGCTATTGCCCATTCAAAAATTGTATGGAGAGGCACTACTTACAGCTGATGTCAGATTGCAGAGCAATATACTTGGCCTTTGATTTTGCTGTAACAAAGCAGGAGTTAAAGGGGAACTCCAGGAAATAAAGTGCTTTTGCTAAAGTGTTTTTGTTCTGGCACTGGAATTGACAGTTTACCCAATCCTTCTTTCCCATTGTTCATTCACAGAATGCCTTGTATTCAATGCAAAGATTACAAGGCTTTCTGTGAATGAACAAAAGATGTGGAGGGGGGGGGGGCTGACACACCCCTTCACAGTGCACTAGCTGGAATGTTCAGTTTCAGCACTCATAGCTCAAGGAATAAATACTACTAGCATTTTTAGATTACCCAGCTGCCATTCGAACCTAAAAAAAATGCATTACAGATACCTCAATCTATTTAGACCTAAACTACAGCAGAGAAAAATCAAGTCTTCTGTCCTGCCAGACAGAGCTGTGTTAATTTTAGGACTGGATTGACAAGAAAACAAATAGTTTAAAAAAAAAAAAGTTTTCATCTGTGTATTTAGCAGTTTGCATTGAAAATTAAAGTGTACGTACCAGCAGAAAACACCTAAGAAATCAAGAAGGAAGTAGAAGAGAAAAACACCATACCTTGTCTTATGAAGCTGCTCCTAAAGGTGAGATTTTGTCACATAAACACAACCAATACTCAAAATATGGCAGCATTTATCAATGGGACACTGGTGACTGGGAGAAGCAACAAATGCTACTTAAAAATGAATTTGGCAATGCCTATACCAATAGCAAGTGAGTTTAAAGAGGAACTTCACCTAGTTTTCACCTTTCAGGGCATACTTGCACCTACTTAAGCTAGGATCGCCCAGGGGATCCGTGCGGAAGTTCAGCTCCCCCCCATCCTCTTTGTCCCCAGTCTTCACTCCTGGAGGAGGTTGCAGAACCATTCACAAAGCGCAGCTTGTTCATGCACAGTGGGAAGCAAGTTGTGTAGCCACAAGGAGTCACAGCCAGCTTCCCAAAGTAAATATGGCAACGCCAGGGACCCGAAGACCTGAGTGTGTCAGCACTGGATCCTTGGACAGGTAAATGCCCTTTAATTAAAAGTCAGCAGCTACAGTACTTGTTTGGTGGAGTACTGAAGATCCTTTTTAAGAATAACTTACATACCAGTTTGTACAAGCAGATACATAAACACTGTAAAGCGCCTAAGTTATACCTATATAAAAAATGCATTCTAACATCAGAATATTTTGTATACACTATCTGGCACTTGTCAAACGGTTTAGTTAGTCCTACTGTCACAATTTTGCTCCTCCCCAAAACCCCACTCGCATTTAGGAAATCATTGGTCAGAAAGCAGCCAAAGGTTTTCAAAATTTACATTGCTTTGGGTCTTGCTGTCCAAGGCTAGGCTTTGCCTGCAAGTTTATAAGCCTTTTCAGTAATGCCTGTCACCATCCATTTTTATCATTATCTGTCAGACTGTGGCTGTTAAAATGTTGTCGGGTCTTGTTACCTGGTCAATTTTGGCATCTTATAAGGAGTAACATCCTACCTGCTAAGGTTACTAAGGATATTATTATTTACTATTTACCTAGGAACCCACTAACCTTAGCTTGAGGCCTCATGAATTTTTTATGGCCTCTGTAAATTCTTACAATTTACAGTTGTGACCAAAATTATTCAACCCCCACTGAAATTGAGTGTTTTGGCCAGTTTGACATTGCTTTTGATCATTCAGTCATCTTGCTTACATTTACATTAAAGAGGCACTTGTAGGTCAGACAAATATAACATAACAGTTATAATGAAATAACCACAAATGTCTTTTCTGTGCTCACAGCATTATCAGTTTTATTCAACCCCCAAGTGACATTCAATCTTAGTACTTAGTACAGCATCCTTTTACAGTTATAACAGCTTTTAAACGTGAAGCATAGCTTGACACAAGTGTCTTGCAGCGATCTACGGGTATCTTCGCCCATTCTTCATGGGCAAAGGCCTCCAGTTCAGTCACATTCTTAGGCTTGCGCACTGCAACTGCTTTCTTTAAGTCCCACCAGAGGTTCTCAATCGGATTTAAGTCTGGTGACTGCGATGGCCACTCCAAAATGTTCCAGCCTTTCCTCTGCAACCATGCTCTAGTGGACTTGGAGGTATGCTTGGGATCATTGTCCTGTTGAAAGGTCCAACGTCTCCCAAGCCTCAGGTGTGTGACGGACTGCATCACGTTTCCATCCAATATCTCCTGGTACTGAAGAGAATTCATGGTACCTTGCACACGCTGAAGCTTCCCTGTACCTGCAGAAGCAAAACAGCCCCAAAGCATGATTGACCCTCCACCATGCTTCACAGTAGGCAAGGTGTTCTTTTCATCATAGGCCTTGTTCTTCCTCCTCCAAACATAGCGTTGATCCATGGGCCCAAACAGTTCTAATTTTGTTTCATCAGTCCACAGAACACTATCCCACAACTTTTGTGGTTTGTCCACATGGCTTTTGGCATACTGCAGTCGACTCTTCTTATTCTTTGGAGACAGCAAGGGGGTACGCCTGGGAGTTCTGGCACGGAGGCCTTCATTACGCAGTGTGCGTCTTATTGTCTGGGCTGAAACTTCTGTACCCACATCTGACAAATCTTTTCTCAGTTCCTCAGCAGTCACACGGGGACTTCTCTCCACTCTACGCTTCAGGTAGCGCACAGCAGTCGAAGTCAGCATCTTCTTTCTGCCACGACCAGGTAGCGTTTCAACAGTGCCCTTTGCCTTGAATTTGCGAATGATGCTTCCTAAGGTGTCTCTTGGTATGTTTAACATCTTTGCAATCTTCTTATAGCCATTGCCCTTCCTGTGAAGAGAAATCACCTCTTCTCTTGTCTTCCTGGACCATTCTCTTGCCTTCACCATGTTTGTAACCACACCAGTAAATGTCTAGAAGGAGCTGAGTATCACAGTCATTTTAAAGCTGCCTAATTGGTGCTTATTATGCTTGATTGCTGCTCGGTGACATCCACAGGTGTTTTCAATACCTGATGGAAAGCACCTGTATGAACCTCTGTTCTTCAGAGTGGTAGTCTTTAAGGGGTTGAATAATTGTGGCAATGAAGAAACCACATAAGAACCATTTACTACTGTATTACATAAACAATTGATGTCATTTTAGTTGCATTTGGGTAGTTACAACGTCCTTGTAGGATTTGATTCTGAATACAATTCCAAATGTACACTATAGTCCCTAAACCCCTTTACAGCATTGGGGGTTGAATAATTTTGGTCACAACTGTACATTAGATTATGCATTACCCTAAATGTATGATGTTATCTGATTTCATCAAATCCTAATAGCACATCAACAGACCAGTTTGGGAGATAAGGTTCTACTCACCAATTATACCTAATCGTAAGGCTTTTTCATTATTTAACCTTTACAAGAGAAGAAAAAAAATATAAATATCCAAATATAATTTATTTAAAAATATAAAAATGTTTGTGTATTACAAGCAACTCATTGGGATTAAAAGTAATGCATGGAAATAAAACGAACAAGGTTAGACTCATTGCTGCAATACTTACAGACTGTCTTGACGAACAGTAAAGTTTAAAGTCAATCTTCAGTTATTATTATTATACAGGATTTATATAGTGCCAACAGATTGCTCAGCGCTTTACAATATAGTTAAAATGTTTTCTCTTGCCCTCTATAGCACAGGTGTCAAACACAAGGCTCGTGGGCTGAATCCGGCCATTCAGGCCATTTCATGTGGTCCTTGCACCTCTCCTGCAGGTACCCCCTTGTCTCCACCCCCACCTTGTATTGGCAGCAAAGAGGAGAATAAAACTCCTCTGCCAAATCCTGCACCTCTCAGTGCAGCTGCAGCACCCCCTCATCCCTGCCTCCCCTGGTCTCAGCATTCAGCAGACTCTGGTAACTGACTCCATTCCTCCTCTGGTCCTCCTCCAAACCCTGCATTTTCTGCTTTCCAGCTCTGCCCCCAAAAGGGGTGCACGGTGATCTTAGGAAGGGTGGAGGATTCTTGATATCTGTTGTAATGGGGGAGTAGGGTGCTCTGGACAACTAGTCTTACAGATACAACCGGCCCTTTGAGGGCAACCATGATGCTGATACAGCCCGCGATGAAATGGAGTATGACACCCCTGCTCTAAAACATGTTTTACTTGCCTAAGCTCTTTTTTTTCTGGGTCCCTTTGCCGGTGCCATTTCCGGATGCAAGTGACCAGTAATTCAGTAATGTTGAAGTGTCAGCATTGATCTGTCTCCGAAAGGGCCCTCTTTCGCTGTTATCACCAATGAGACTCCTTTTCTGGATTCTGACAGAACCCTTCTGCTGGACAGCGATCAGCAAGTGTCTACCTCACTGGTGTGCCACAATAGGAAGCTGATCGTAGGTATTTTTTTTTAGAAGTACTTATTTACCGGTTTACTAGCAGTTTTATTTTTACTGTACTAAGAATGCAGCACACATTCAGTGTAGTGTATACTCTTAGCATCTGCAAAATGTGAAGAGTTCAGCTAAGAGCACTGTTAACGAAAGAAGAAATAGGGAACAGGGCAGCAGTGGCAACAGGGAGCACAGAGCTGTCATCACTTGCAGAGAGCTTCTTTGCCATAATATGTAAGTATGGCACGCACACTTGCACACTATACCACGTGCCTTTGCTGCCACCCCCTCCTTTCACAGCTCAGTTCTGCCGAAACGGTCAGCAGGGGTTTCACAGTGGGTTATATAAAATGAATTCAATCTATTATTGTTTCACATTTACCCCTTCCAGCCGATCACTGAAATTCCATGCAGGAGCATGTGAGGGACTAGATACAATGTACTATACAATATTCTCAATGCTGCTGAAATTGCTTTATTTTATACACTGCTTCTCTCTGTACACTATGCTGCTTATCGTACATATTATACTGCTCCCCACTGCATATTCTGTTCTCTGTATCAAACAATGTAGAATATATACAGTATACTGCCAATGTCTATTGTCCCCTCTTCATTAACACGGGATCCTGATTTGTACCACAATATATTCTATGTCCACAATGGCCTGTGTTTGTTACAGAGTCTAATAAAAGAAAACTTACTTTTCTTTTCTGTCCTGTTTATGGCCTTCCCGTGCTAACTGAGCAGCTTTTCTACTGTATGGATGGATGACTTTCTTTTCTTGTTTACCTTTATTGCGTGGAGCTTTAGGCTACAAAACAAAGAGCAGGACGATTAAGTATCTTCAGTCAGAAACAAAGTGCACATGGCCATTTGAGCACAGTATTTACTTCACAGGGTGACGAGTTACAGAACAAATAAGCCATACAACAATCTTCAATTGTATCTTATTTGGACTGTTTTTATGGACAGTTTATAGTAGAATACTGCTAATCCACTCACTGCTGCAATCTTTGAAACTAGATTTGAAATAATGTTTTCTTAAAGTGTTACTAAACCCAGGACCCTGTATTCACTATATCTGGTTCACCACAGTACACAGAACATGGAAATGCAATTATTTTAGTAAATATAAACTGCTAAATACTTTTTCTCATCAGCAGCTAGAGCAGTCTTGTGACTTCTATCAGTGTCCAGCTGGGCACTGGTGAAAGCTTGTAGGAGGAGTTTTCATTTTGCTCTAGGAGGATGCAGAACCCCTGACCTCCATCTGGACAGTGCTGACTGGCCCTGTGCTGATCACATGCATTCTCCCAAGAAAAAAAACCTCTCTAACATACACAGCAAACTGAGCATGTGCAGAGTGACTCCACAGGATACATTTTCCACACATCTTATTAGGAGATAAGAGGGGGCCACTGGAAGAAGGAGGATCAGAGAAGACAGGATCAAACAGCAGTTTTACACAATGCAGAGGATTAACCCCTTAGGTTCCACAGTGAGTATAACAAGCATGCTTTACTGCATATACAAAATCATTTTACTGCTATGGGTTTAGTAACACTTTAAGCTTTTGTAAATTATCTAGCTAAAGTGTGCCCACGGTGTTAGGTTTTTTTTGGGGGGGTGGGGGGGCACTACAGGTGTTGTTAGTCAAAGAGTGGGCAGATTATGAGCATCATCAATCTAATTGCCATGACCAAAACAAATGGGTATAATAAGACAAGGGGAGAAAAGTAGCATAGGTGAATCAGCCAACCAGAGGAGTCCTGATTGTGGTGGCATGGGTCTGTATGTGAGTAATGTCACAACAGCTCAACTTATTATACTTAACTTTAGGGTAGATAATGTCACCACCAGAACCCCCTTAACAGATTTCCTTGTAGTTACATATGGCATCTAGGTGATGCCACATAGTATAGCTTTCAATATGGCGTATCTGATTGTAAGTTCAAGGTAGCCTGTCTCCACCTAATACACCATCTTCAATAATCACTTGAGCTCTGGAGGATTACCTCCCTTCATGACCGGGCCATTTTTTGCTATTTAGCATTGCACTACTTTAACTGGTAATTGCATGGTCATGCAACACTGTACCCAAACAAAATTTATATCATTTTTTCCACACAAATATAGCTTCCCTTTGGTAGTATTTGATCACCACTGGGTTTTTTATTTTTTGCGATATAAACAAAAAGACTGAAAAAATAAATATATATAGATTTACATTTAAGTTATAAAACATATACAAAAAAAAATAAAATCAAAACAAATTTCTTCATGCATTTTGGCTAAAATATATTATGCTACGTCTTTGATGTGTATACTGGTTTGCATAAAAGTTATAGTGTCTACAAACTATGGTATTTATGCAGTGGAACTTTTTTTTAAATATACTATTAATGGCTGTGATCAGCGACTTATAATGGGACTGCAGCGGGTAATCTGACATTAACATCACCAGTGACAATAATACAGTGATAATACTATACATTGTCACTGTACTAATGACACTGGCTGGGAAGGTGTTAACATCTAGGGCAATCAAGGGGTTAACTGTCCGCCTTACTATGTGTAATGTGTGTAAAGTGTGCTGCTTTTACTAAACAATCTCTAAATTTCTCATCCCTGCTCATCCCAGGGATGCGAAAACCGACAGATCAGAGATTTCTGACAGGCTCCCGCTGCGTACAACCGCTGGCGGGGTAGAGGAGCATGTCCGAAACCCAGAAGTAGGCAACAATATACCCATACATTGCTTTGCCTACAGAAGCCACCCATCTGCTGTACGCTGCAGGCATGTAGTCGTAAAGTAGATAACTGACGTTATGGTCTTAAAGTACTTTATTTAGCAGGATTTCCAATAAGAGACACCATAAAGACCATAGTTACATAGTTTGTCAGGTTGAAAAAAAAAAAAAGGCACAAATCCATCTAGTTAAACCAAGAGAAAAAAAAATAGGCACAAATCCATCTAGTTAAACCAAGAGAAAAAAAAAAAATGAATAAAAATAAATCCTCTATATACAGAATCCTATATCCACAGTTGATACAGAGGAGGCAACATTAAAAAAAAAAAAAAAAAAATCATAGTCCAATTTGCTCTAGCAGAAAAAATAAAATCCTTCCTGAACATCCATAAGGCAATTGGATATTCCCTAAACCAACAATCTCTGGTATTGTTACCTATAATTGTTAAAATCCAGGAATATTTTGTGCATTTAGGTAGTTATCCTTGCAATAAGACTACTTGTAGATACTGCCACTTAAACACAACACGGGAATCTTTCACATCGGAGAGGAGTTTCCTATTAAAAACAGTACATTAACTGTGGCACGAATTTCATTATTTACCTTATTACCTGTTTAGCGTGTAAATTACAGTACCACACGGATGCTACGAACTAGAATTGGAGAACACTTCTGTGACACTAATAATTCTAATGCTAAACACATTTCAAATGTACCCTGTCATTTTAGGGATTGCCATGGAGATGATCTCTCAGATTTCAGGTTCAATTGCATTGAGGGACTGTCACATCTGCCGAGAGAGGAAGATAGAGAAAGGAGACTTTACAGTAGGGAAGCGTGGTGGATCTTTAAATTACAGACCAGATCCGCATTAAATGTTAGGTGGGATCTGGATTTACATCTACAATAGATTCCCCTCTTGCTTTCCCTGGACTTTTCTCCTTATTTTTGTTAATTCTGTATTCTCTGTATGAGGATCTAGGTCTCCTTCCTACCCTCCATAAGCTTTTATTAGTGTGTGTTTTTGTTTTAATTTTTTTTATTTATTTTGAATGATATTCCGTGTGGTGATTTTGATCCAGACTGTTTTCTGTGCATTCCATCTGTTGAGTATTTTGTCATCAAGATGATCAACTGATTGATGGGCTTGGCCTTCCTTTCTACCACCTTATATATATATGGTTATAATTTCTCATGTTCCATGCTACATTATGGGTTATGAGCTCTGAGGAAGGGGGTTCAGCTCCCGAAACGCGTCAGCCTATCTGCATCATTAGACACAGATGCATTGTGACTGTCTTTGTGGACTACTTTTAGTGCCTTTTATCACGTTGGTTTGTGAGTATATATCCTCTTTTTATTCAATAAATACGTGTTATACCACGGTAATGCACGATGAGAGTGCGCCCTTGTCTGTTCTTTTACATTATGGGTCATGACTAAGGCTTTTTAGCCAAAACACATCAACCTATTGTATTTTTTATGCCATTTTTTGTGCTTGTTTCAATAAAGAGGTTGTGCAGATCTTTTTTCCTATTCATGTCTCACAGTACAGCAGCTGTCGATCGTGCCCAGGCGCTGAGATGGACTCCTAATTGGGTTGTAGCACCTTTTTGTTTTTCAGTTATATTTTGTGCATTTAGAAAGGAATTCAAATAAAGTCAAAATTCATCAAAACAACAAGGTGGTACTATCTTCAGTGCTACAGCCACTAAAATTAAGCTCTTTTTTTAAATAAATCTACTGAGCTGGGCAGACCTAGTTCTTGAGGGAGTCTATTCCACATTTTCACAGCTCTTACTGTGAAAAAGCCTTTCTATAAATTGAGGTTAAATCTCTTTTCCTTCAGTTGTCAAAAGAGTCCCCTTGTCCCAGAAAAGTAAATAAACTCCCATATCCCTTGCCTATAAAACAGCATGGTGTACTGAATCCTGCAGGTGGTATAGTTAAGCCCAAGCACAAGGCAGGCCAGACAGGCAGAATTAGGTTTGTTTTAAGACCAGTAAGGTGAGGATGGGCAGGGTTGTGATGTCATATTTGCCATGACAGCCAATAATAAATGTGTGGGGGGAAAAACTCTGAGAATATTGGATTAGAAGGGGGGGAGCATGATTTGTGGGCAGGATAGAAGGAAAAAAGATTCTGTATTCTGCACCTTTGAATTTTGTAAATGCAGAAGTATAGTATTAGCTATTTTGCTGTCAATTAAATGTGTTCAGAGAAACATAGTAATTGCTAGCATTATCTTTTTTGAGGGAGGAGGAAGGAACTGAAAAGATTTTCATCTGAATCTCAGCCAAACAACCAGATCACTTATTCATAATGAAGTCTATTATTCCAATTTGTCTGACCTGCAGGAGAAGGTCCAGAAATCCTGTTGTTTTAAATTGGTTGTGTGCCCTCCAGGCAGAAAACCTGCTTATGTGTGTAATGTATATGTGCGAATGTGCCTTTCTTTGATTTAACTTACTTGTTAGCTGCTAAATTTAGAACATAGATACATCTCCATAGCAACCCCTTATGATAGATCCTAATGGATATTATTTATCTATATAACAACCTGCAAACTTCAGGACAGCTGTTGGAAAATGTCCATAAGTGGTTTCTATGACCACAAATTGTGTCCCTTGAACATTTAATCGCAAATAACAATATTTAAAGTGATATCCAAAAGGAAAGGGCCAAATTTATAAAAAATATATTTATAATGCAAGTAGTCAACCTCGACTGTACAATAAGGGCTTGTTTACACTGCAATCCCCACGCATGTTTACATTCATTTGTAATGTGCTTTTTTGGCATTATTTATTGTATTTTTTACCAAGTTGTATTTACATAGGTTTTCAGCGCAGTATCATGTGTTTCATTGAACAAAAAATGCTGCATGCTGGGGTTTTTTTTAAGGCACTGTGGTGGCATAAACTAGGCTCATTGAAATATATTCTCCTAGATTGTAAGCTGGAAAGAGCAGGGCCCCTGACCCCCTCGTGTTTTGTTTTGTTACTGTATTGTCTCATGTTCTGTCCCCCACTATAATGTACAGGGCTGAGCAAACTTTTTAGCACTATATAAATACTGTATAATAATAATAATATTCATTTTTCTTGCATATGCATTTTAAAAAAAAAAAGACGGTCGATCGTATATGATGTAAATGAGTCCTAAAGGCTTTATGTAGAGCCTGTGTAGCCAGTTCTACTTCATTAGACCAAGCATTTTAGCAGTACATTAAAAGGCTACTAAAAGAGCTGTCACCAACCAAACTGCCAATGGGTTAGGTCCAATCTACCCTGCAGATGGCTGAATTTCTGCTGGTAGGATCTACCCTCCGCCCAACATGTAAGCAGCACAAATAATAAAATACAAGTATTGCTCGAGTACTGTATTGTCAATTTGTACTAAGCAGAGTGTTTGCCATTATATCTGGACTGCAGATTATCCTCTCAAGATTAGCTGTATGCAGCATGTCTGTCACAGGCCAAAGCATGTGTCAGCAAGTTACACTGTTAATTGGTTTAGCCTTCAAAGAATTTAGACTCTTCTCTGTTCTTCTTCTTCTGTTAAATCTCATGAGTTATGCTTTTCTCAATTGGCATAGCCAGGCAGGCAACACACTTCCTTCTTAGTTCACCCATTCAGCTTTCTATGTCACCCATCTGCTCCCAGCCTACTCATTAGGCCATAAATCTGAATCATCACCTCTGTGGGACTTAGTAGAGAGGTGAAGCAGTAAATCTGAAGCAGAAAGTAGTAGAGTTGGTGGTTAGAAGTGTTGCAGATTTGTGTTAACACTTAAAATTCAGGATGAACCCTCTACACACTGCTATGTACATTTTCTAGCAAACTTTGCAAAAAACAATACATGTTAAAACTGGCCAACTGCATCAAAGTAATCCCTCTATGGCCAGTACTTAGGCTTTCACACTGAGGAGTTTTTGAAGCATTTCTGCGTTAAAAAAAAGCACCTGAAAAGCTCAAGACAAACGCATCCATATGTATGTGAATGTATATCTATGTATGTTTTCACACTGAGGCGTTGCGCTTGCAGTGCGGTGTAAAAACTCCTGCTTGCAGCATCTTTGGGGCATGTTAGGGGAGGAAATAATAATAAAAAAAAAAAAAGGTCCAAAAATGCCTCCTCCCATTGAAATCAATGGAAAACGCCTGAAAAACTTCTAAAAGTGCTTAAAAAATGCCTCTGAGAAGTCACGTGTTGTTTAAAAATGCTCAAAAAGCACGGTAAAAACGCCTATGCGTTTTTGCGGCAGATCAGTGTGAAAGTAGCCTTACTCAACTCTGCAAAATGCAAACACCAATATGGGGCAGATAGACACAAGCTAAAAGGTTTAGGTCTGGACACTGACATGTCATACAAATATGTGAACAAAAAAATCTGTTTTTTTTTTAACATGTATTATATACATAGGCAGTACAGTGGCTAAATGTTTAGCACTTCTGCCTGGCATTACTAGGGTCGTTGGTTTGAATCCCAACCACGGCACCACCTGCCTGGAGTTTGCATGTTCTCCCTGTGCCTGCGTGGGTTTCCTCCGATTTCCTCCCACACTCCAAAGACATGGTGGTAGGTTACTTGGATTCTGTCTAAATTGGCCCTAGTATGTGTATGTATGAATGTGAGTTAGGGACCTTAGATTGTACACCCCTTGAGGGTTAGGGACTGATGTGAATGTACAATATATATGTAGACTCCTAGATTGTAAGCTCTAGCGAGCAGGGCCCTCTGTTTCCTCTGGTACCAAATTGTATTGTAACTGTTATGTCTACCTTCTTTATGTAAAGCGCTGTGCAAACTGTTGGCGCTGTATAATAATAAAGTGCTGCATAAATTGACAGTGCTATATAAGTACCTGTAATAAATAAAATAAATGAATGTAGAAGCTATTGGAATTTGAGCACAGGAATATCTAAATCACATGGCTGGACAAAATGAAAAATTGTTTGCCAGGTAAAACAGTGAATATACCCATTTCATGTCTGGGTCCAAGCTGGTCCAATGAAACGATTTACGACACTAACAGTTGCAGCTGCTGTATACATTGTAGGTAGCCTCAGCACATACAATATACAGTGCTGTGCTCTGGCAATGGGAAAAGAACTTTCACTCCCACTCCCAGAACAAAACTGAACTAGGCTAAACGCTGCTCAGCCATTCAGAGGAAGCTTTGTATTTTATGAAGTCTATGAAAGTGAAGTTTGTGATGCCATCAGCCCACCTCTCTGCGTCAGACAAACTATTTATTCATAAAATACAAAGCTTCCTCTGAATGGCTGAGCAGTGCCTAGCAGTACTCGACCTTGTTCCCACCCCACTGCCGGAACACAGCTCTGTATACTGTATATAGCTGAGGCAATATACAGTTTATACATCACACTGCTCCATTTGTTAGTGAAGTAGGATGGTGTCAGTAGGACAGATGTTGGTGTCAGTAGGGCAGTGAATGATGTCAGAAGTTTTTAAAAATATATATATTTTAATTATGTTTTACAATTCTATTACTTTTTACAATTTTTTGGAGCCCTGTTGGGGGTCTTTGGTGAAATATCAGAACTGATTCCTGATGTCTCACTTTTGAGACAGAGAAATGGGATCAGATTCCCCACCCTCATGCTCTGTGACCTCAGATGTACTGGACCGTTAATGAATGAGAAGTGCTCTGTGCTAAACGGCTGTCTGTTCAATCATAAACGAAGACTAGTAAACATTGTTTACTCAGATGGGGTGACAAAAGGGGGCACTGGTGCTCTGTGGGAAGAGATAGGGTGTCCTGGTGCCTCATGACAGAGATGGGGGGGTCCTGGTGCTTAGTGGGAAGAGATGTGGGGGGTCCTGGTGCTTAGTGGGGAGAGATGGGGGGTCCTGGTGCTTAGTGGGGAGAGATGGGGGATCTGGTGCTTAGTGGGGAGAGATGGGGGATTTGCTGCTTAGTGGGGAGAGATGGGGGATCTGGTGCTTAGTGGGGAAAGATGGGGGTCCTGGTGCTTAGTGGGGAAAGATGGGGGATCTGGTGCTTAGTGGGGAAAGATGGGTGATCTGGTGCTTAGTGGGGAAAGATGGGGGTCCTGAAGCTTAGTGAGGGAGAGAGGCACTGGTGCTCAATATCTTGCTGCTTGATACCATCTGGAATCCGGTAAAGGAATCCTGTAGAAGAATCATCCTCTCTCTCTCTCTGTTGATGTCTGCTCTTCTTTCTCCAGACAGATGCAGTGACAGCTCAGACTATCACTGCTGCCATGGATAAGCAAGGCCTAGGCTCCTCTGTCGGGATCCTGGGGATGCCAGTGCAATAAAAGTTCAGACAATCACAAAGAGCCAGCAGCAAAAAATGGACTTCCTCTACTTACTTATCTGCTGGGATAGGACTGATGAATCATCTAATGCAGAGTCTAGCAGAAGAATCCGGTAGTGGAAGTCTTCCTTTTCTGCCACTCTGTTTACTAGGCTGAGCTGTCACTACACAGGCATCCCTAGCATCCTTCCAGACTTGCCAGCCACAGGAATAATGATACCACTGTCATTACTCCTGTCAATGACAGGCCCTCTCTCAATGCAGCACCAGAGGCAGATGCTCCTCCTGTCCCCACCTACGTCTCAGCCCTGCCTATAGTTAACTAATGAATTGTATTCCTCGTTGCACCTATTTGCAGTCACATCAATGTAGCTATTATAACCATGTCTTCCTGATGTATACATGAGTATCAAGGACTGAGTTTTAACCCCTTGACGCCAACCGCACACAAATTAGCGGCCTCACAGAACTGGTTTTTCCATGGAGCTGCTAATTTGCGTACCTGTCTTTCTGCTGGGAGCGCACCGCACAGCGCGCTCCCAGCACAAAGACAGTGGTGTCACTGAGAGCTCCAAGTCCCATTCTAATGGTTGGGACATGGAACTCCCGATTCCGGGTAAACTGATCGCTGTGATAGCCTCTGATTGGCTATCACAGTGATCAGTCACTGTGAAGCCTGTCCCCTCTTGTTTTCTCTCTCTGAATGTAGGAGAGAGATACATTGTATCTCTCTCTGTCCTTTTCAGAAAGAAAAACAAAAAAAAAACAAGTGTGTGTAAAATAATAAATAAAAATAATAAACAAAAATACCTAGATCAAGGTTTGATCTAAGTCAGTGCCAGGGTTAGTGTTTGGGTCAAGGTCAAGTTTTTTTTTTTTTTAATTTTTAAATTAACATCAGTGTTAGTGGCAGGATTAAAAAAAAAAGCAAATTACGCACTATTGTTTCTGGGCTGTACTACGGGTACAAACAACCACTAACATACACACAAATTTGCAAAATTAAGATTTGTTTTACTCTTAGGTACCCTGACCATATGTAGACCTAACAACTGCACATCCATACCCAATATATTTAAAGTGGAACTTTATCCATAACAACTTGATAAAAAAGTATGTTCTTTAGCAAGGATTGCACATTTCACATTAATAATTAATTATGCTACCAAAATTAGTGTGCTATAAATTGTTCCGGTTTCTTCTTGCTGAAGGCTGCCATTTTATTGAAGCCCAGAGCCCCTGAGCAGCGGTAAATCTTTAGGCTGTTAGTGGTTCTGAATTTCAGGACAGTGCCAATAAAAATAAAGAACAACTGACCATGCGCAGAGCAGGGTGAGACAGTGCATTACTGGATTTTAAACAGTACAAGTGCTTATTTTTAATGTTTTACATAGCTATACCAGCCTGAAGTGATCTAGCAGGACTGGATTTTCTGTATTAAATTCCACTTTAAGATGACTTTCCAAATTTGTTAGGAAATATCTAGCAGTGCCTGTTATCCAATGTGATTGAATTTTAGGTTTTATTTCTGGACACTGGGTTGCTTTACGGTTACGATTACTCTTGCTCTTTCAATGTTGCTACCTCCGTTATTTTTTAAATGTATTTCTCTTCTTTGTAAGTTAGGTCAAAATTATTGTCAGGACACGGTCTTCAAAACATACCTGTCTTCTATAAAAGACAGTAACAGCTAGGCCTTTGGCATTTACTTCAAAACTAAACCAAAAAATAAAGGAAGTATCTGCACATAAAGCATAGTCCTGACACATCGTATACCCCAAATACTCTTCTCTAGGGAAAAAAAACCTTTGATCATAAACAGTAAGGTAATATTTTTTTCCTTTTCAGAGAAATACATACAAAAGGTAGAACACTGTTTAATATTCAGAGAAGCCAATTAAAAGAACTGACTCACCAGGGCTTAAAAAGCTTCTCTTAAAATTATGTGCAACCTGACTACAATCAGCCTGGAGACAGATGAAGCAAAGAAATGGAAAGAAATACAAAGTAAATAAAAGAATACGCAGTATAAAAGAAAACACTTGTACCAATCATTACACAGGGACAGCTAAAGAAAGAGCAGAAATAAGGAAAATAATAAAAGCAGTCTGCTGAAGGTCAGCATCAGTCGGCCAGTCCAGGTAAAATATAGGTTTCTGTTTATATTACGTGTGAATTTTCTTTTTTCTAAATTTTATCAAAAAGGAAACAGATGTAGATTGTTGGTTTATTTGAAATTTTAACAGTGATACTCTACAATATTTAACCTTTTCCCCCCGGCGCCTCCCGGCCCTTTAAGAGTGTCAGACGCCAGGATACGGGGCGGGTGGGGCGTGGTTTAGGGATCATGTAACCGCCGTGACGCGTCGTCACATGATCGGGAAAGGTCCCGATCGAAAGAGCAGACCGGAACCTTTCCGTGAGTACCGGACATGTGTGCTGGGAGCACACAGGGCGCACGCTCTCAGCACATTTTTTCTTACATGAACGCAAATGTGCGGCCGCTCGGTGTCTAGGCCCAGACGCCGCTAGGCCGCACATTTGGGTGCAGCCGGCGTAAAGGGGTTAAACCAATATTTTTCTTAGATTGTAAGCTCTAAGGAGCAGGGCTCTCCTAACCCTCTTGTATTGAACTGTATCATTGCTGTATTGTCTCCCTTTATATTGTAAAGCGCTGAGCAAACTGTTGGTGCTATATAAATCCTGTATAATAATAATATTTCATCCTTTTTGAAGCTTTCAATGCAATTTAGGCTACTTTCACACTGAGGAGTTTTTGCGTTTTCCTATGTATGTGAATGTATATCTAGGTATGTTTTCGCTGAGGCGTTGCGCTTGCGGTGTAAAAACTCCTGCTTGCAGCATCTTTGGAGCATGTTTGGGGAGTTAAAAAAAAATGCCCCAAAAACACCTCTTCCCATTGAAATCAATGAAAAACGCCTCAAAAATGCCTGGAAAGTGCCTAAAAATGCCTCGTTGGAAAGTAGCTTTAGTATCTGAACCCTTATGTGTTATGGATGCTCTTAATGATACAAAACTTGTTTTAATGTCTAATCAATTGTAATGATTTGGTTCTACATTGCACATAGTAAGCTTACAGTGGGCATGTTGCCCATCCATGTGGTTGTGCTCACACCGAGTTGCATACATACCGCATGGGGGGGGACTGCTGGAGCCCACTTTGCCACCACTGTAGCCAAATGTACTGTAAATTAACAACTGGATGTGTTCTCTGAAAACTGGAATGCACAGTGTGGTGGCACTTCCGGGTTGGCAACATGGACGTGCGTTTCAGTAAATGACGTGCACTATGGAGTGAGCACTACTTAGATCAGAGGTCAAATAGGAGTACAACTACAGTGCTCACTACAAGGGATCATTGTGGTACAAAGAGGTAAGCAAAATGACCACTTAAATTAAAATGATAGAGTCGCATACTTACTTATAATCAAACCATTTACAAAGCTCTTATAACAATACCCTTTCTCAGAGGGTGTGTGGGGTGACACATGCAGATATTGGGGCATGTTTCAAAATGTTATATGTTTTATATATTTTAAGTTGATCACAAGCAGCTTTATGGCATATTTAGGAGATGCATATGGATGTATTTTGCCAAGTAGGATGGGACATGAGGGGTTACTTCATGCTAATGGGGTGGGTTAGGGACGCCCCCCATGTAACAAGGAGCCACAACACCTTATTATTTGAGGATACAGGAAACAGTCTTGGTGGCTCTGAGGAAGTGGCAAGTCCTCGAAACGCACCAGACTGTTGGTTGTCCTATTGTCCTGGCACGTGATATTTATTTAAGGTACTTATATAGCGATGTCAATTTACGCAGTGCATTACATATATATTGTACGTTCACATCAGTCCCTAACCCTCAAGGGGTGTACAATCTAAAGTCCCTAACTCACATTCATACATACACATACTAGGGCCAATTTAGACAGGAACCAATTAACCTACCAGCATGTCTTTGGAGTGTTGGAGGAAACAGGAATACCCGGAGTAAACCCACGCAGGCACAAGGAGAACATGCAAACTCCAGGCAGGTGGTGCCATGGTTGGGATTTGAACCAACGACCCAAGTACTGCCAGATGGAAGTGATCACCATTTAGCCACTGTGCTGCCCATGATATGATGAATCATGGACTGGATGCTGCTGTTTCTATACAATGAGTTTTTGATGCATTTCTCATTTTGTAGGTATAATACTTACCATTTTTATGTTTTAAGGATAATGAACTAGGCCAGTGCGCCCTCTGTTTTGCTTTATGGTTACAGTGTTCCCAAACTTCCCCAGTCTTATGAGAGCAGCAAGGCAAGAGTTATCCAAGAAAACCAGGATGAGAATGTAGCCAACTGCTATTCTTGGACCTATTCTCAGTACAGAAGGTTTTGTGTTTGTTATCTACTTGGAGAATTTCTGCAGTCTCTGACCATCTTTTGTGACATGCCCATAGGCTTTGACCATAGGCCTTGACCATATCCTGCTGTCTCTGACACTGAATTGGCAGAGGCCACACTTGAGAACCCCTATATTAGGAAAGTTGACCTCTACTGCTCTAGTGTCTTATTAGGCCCCAATCAGGTATTGTCAAGTGTTATCCAGTACAGGACATACAACCTACCTGGGTCTACGCTCCCTTACATTTTAACTAAAAAAAAAAAAACACAACAGAAAAAGCATTGTCACTGCCATAAATCTTTTGTTCATCCAAGTATTGTTTGTGCTTCGTTCTATTCCAGAACATAAGAACATATGAATGGAATAAAAAAAAAAAAAAACAAAAAGAAGCAGACTGTAGAACCCAAATTTTAAGCCTACAGAAGGCATGCCTTGGATCCTGGAGTCAGCAATGAACAGAAGGAAAAAGCAGCTGCTACATCCAATCTGGCACACAGTCTTTATACATTAGGTATGCTGACTGGGATGCTACTGATAACATTCCAGGAACTATAAGCTGTTCAACTCTCTCTCATTTATAGCAGATTTAATAAAATGGCGTGCAGAGTGGTACAAAATGGCTCAGTCACATAACACATTCATGAGAGCAAAACAACTTTAGCCATTTTTTTCCAGTTTTGCATAAAGTGGGAAAGAGTCACAATTTTGTTTTTGTGATCTCCCATTGGGAAGATTTTACCTCATTTCCTATACCCGAGATGCAAATACAATAAAATGGTATACCCAGACAGTACACCAAGACAAAAAATGATCAGGGATTCAATCCATTCCACACTCTACTAAAAAGGTGTTCCAGTTTTTGATTGTGTTCACATTGGAGAGATTTGCCACTACCTATTTTAACAGTAGAGGAAATCTCAAGAATGAAAATAGGCATTAAAAGATTAGTTCACCTTAAGACCTGTTGCACATGGGAGTAAAAAAATGCTGAGTGTTTTACTGTGCTGAAATGAGATGCATTGATGTCTATGGGACATTGCGCACAGCTGAGTAAAGATTAGTAATACAGCGATGAGTACAGAGCAGTAAAGAAATAGAACATTTTTAATTTTAGTGCACCAATTTACTCACGTATTTACTCGCTTTGGCCCCTTGCACACGGGCATCGTAAGTATAAATGAGAATAGTACAATACTGGCAATGAAGAATTTTACTCATCTATACACTTACAGTACATACCTTTACTCGCCTATACTAAACTTTACACACAGTTTTTGGCCCCTTGCACATGGGCGTCACAAGATCCTGAGTAAACATCAGTAAATAATGACACACATGTGCAAGAGGCCTTAATGGGCAGATTCCAAAAAAAACATTCCAGCATCACCATCCTTTGCTATTCAAATAATTGCTCCAGTACGCCTGTATACAGTTTGTACAAAATTATGGAAACACCAGGTAAAAGAACAAAATTGTATTTTGTATTGTGTTGGACTGACTTTGGCATCCAAGACAGGCTGAATTCCCCTGGGAATTGACAAATATAAGTCTTGGATGGTGGATAATGGAATCTGATACCACTCTTCAAGCAAAAATCCTTCAAGTTCTTGCAGAAACGTCAGAGACAAGAAACAAGCCTGAACCTTGTTCTCCAAAACGTGGCTGAACTGCTGTTGTTCCCAGTCGCTTCCACTTTGTTATAATACCACTAAGGGCTCGTTCACACTTGGCTGTTTTACCAATGCTTGCCAAACGCCCCTATAGCGTTTGGCAAGCATTGGTCCGGCGTTTGCGGAGCGTTTTTTAAACGCTCCGCAAACGCCACATGCGCAGTTTAGCGGGGGTTGCTAGGCGTTTGCCGAGCGTTAAAGACGCCCCACAAACGCCTATATTGCAGTTTGAATGGTGTTACCGCTCTGCAAACGCCCCGCAACCGCACCGCAAACGCCGGCCGGGCGTTTGCGGAGCGGCACCATAGACTAGAATAGGAGGCTTCAACGCCTCCTGACTCCTGACTCAACCAGAGACGTCCGTTTTGCCACGACACAACGCAACGCAAACGCTCCCATTAGAACAACACCATGTGCTGTAATGTGCAGAATTGGCAGAGGCGTTTGGGAAGCGTTTTTCCCAAAGGCCTCTCTGCCGCCTGCACACAACGCTAGTGTGAACGTAGCCTAACAGTTGTCTGTGGAATATTTAGTAGCAAGGAAAGTTCACGGGTGGACTTCTTGCACAGGTGGCAACCACGCGTGAATTCAGTGAACTCCTGAGAGCAACCCATTCTTTCACAAATGTTTGTAGAAGCAGACTGAATGCCTAGGTGCTTGATTTTATACACCTGTGGCCATGGAGGTGATTGGAACACCGAACAGACTTGATGGACCACTCAATCTTTTTCTGCCATCACTTTTCTATGTTTCTAAACCAATGATTGGAAGAGGCGTCCCAATGCTTTTGGCAATATAGTGTACACACACACACACACACACGGGCAGGAGAAACTATTTGAACAAAGGAAGGATGGTAATGCCATGTAATTGTAGTTGTGAATGATCTGCAAAGGTACCGATGAGCGCATCTGTAGTTCATTCACAAGACCCGCAGCTTTCAAACTGATATCCTGTACTGAGGCATGGCCCGAAAGCTGCGGAGCTTGTCTGCAGAAGCCTAACATTGCACCCCTGATCCATTGATCACAAGTGAAATGCTCTCCAGGAAAAAAATAATAAATGCACATTTCTTTTCTGCAAAAACCCATGCATTTATTTGTTTCCTAAAAAAAGAGAACTTATCCTTTAAAAAAGAAAAAAAAAATCAAACGGCAGAGAAAATACAATCCTTGCCTTCTCTACAATAGCTTAAAATAACCCAAAACATAATGCTCAATCAAATAAAAGGTCCTGAAAAAAAATAAATAAAAAGGTGAAATGACTATTAATCAAAGACCAAGAGAGCCATTTCATACCGAAGGTCACCACACTATAGCACCTATGTACACAAGTACATTTATCTTATTTTTCATTACTTAAACACCATCAGAAGAAATGTAGTCAACACACTTTGCTGACAGGTTGATGTTCTGTTCGATTTCAATTTGTACCAACACATGTAAATAAACTAAAATTGACATGTTGATTAATTGCCAAACAGGAACAAACTCATTAGCATCTCAGGAATTTATTACAGGACCAATGTGTTTTGTTAACCAATTCCAAGTGGTCTCTTAGTGCTGAAACGGATGCCAGTAACAGTCCAGTAATGGCTGGGCAAAGTACAAGTAGTGTGGTGATACAAATTCAGTGAAAATTATCTAAGCACACAAGCAACTATATAATTTTCCATGCAAAAGGAATAATCAGTTATTCAACTTAATAGAAACACACACAATGATATATATCATTGTTTCCCAACCTCATTCTTCAAATACCACTGCCAGGCCATGTTTTGTGAATTTCCCTCAGATCAAATAGCTGTCGTAAATATAAAACTATTGCTATTAAAGTGAGATTAAAGTCTTGTTTAAAAAAAAAAAAACAACAACAAACATGTTATACTTACCAGCTCTGTGCAGTGGTGTTGCACAGAGTAGCCCTTATCCTCCTCTTCTTGGGTCTCCACCCGGCTCCCCCTGCCCATCCCTCCTGCTGAGTGCCCCCAGAGCAAGCAGCTTGCTCTGGGGGCACCCAACCAGGCATGCTCCTGAGCTGCAGCTCTGTATGTCCATTCACACACAGAGCTCAGCTCGGCCCCGACCCTTCCCTCTCCTAATTGGCTCACTGGCTGTGACCGACAGAATAGAAATAGAATACAAGGTAAAAAACCTTGAGCCTTTAGAACCACTTTAAGGGTTGGTTCACACCAGATGCAGTCCAGGGTGTTTTTAATCTGCATCACAAATGCATTCACAGGGTTTTTTACAAGTATTCCATTGGCCCTAGTTCACACCAGTGCAGTCAAAAGTAAAACATGCTGCATTTTTTCTGTATGGAATGCATGTGAACGCAGCAAAAACACATTAAAAAAAAAACACACTAGAACACATTATATATGCACCAGAATGCAGGTGATTTGTTGGAACAAATCAATATATTCCAGTGTTACTAAGCCCAGAACCTTGCATTCACTATATCTGGTCTCCCACAGTACTGAGAACAAGGAAGTACAATTATTTTAGTAAATATAAACTGCTAAATACCGTTTCTCATCAGCAGTTAGAGCAGTCTTGTGATATCTATCAGTGTTCAGCAGAGCACTGGTTAAAGCTTGTAGGAGGAGTTTTATTTCTGCTCTAGGGGATGTAAAACCCCTGACCTCTGTCTGGACAGTGCTGATTGTGAGAGTGCATGTGATCAGCACAGGGCCAAGGTAAAAAAAAAAAAAAACTCTCTAGCAATACACACTAAACTGAGCATGTGTTGAATAGCTACGGTTCAGTCTGTCTTATCAGGAGATAAGACGTGGACATTTGAACAAGAGGAGGAGCAGAGAAATCAGGATCTAACTGCCTTTTTACACAGTGCAGAGGAATGACCAATAAGGTTCCACAGGAAATATGACAAGCACTTTGCTGCATATACGGACTGATTTTACTGTTGTGGGTTTGGTAACACTTTAAAATCGGGGATTAAGAAATGGATCTGGAATGCAAAAATTGTGATGTGAACCGGCCTATAAAGAGAACCTCCAGGAATTTATTTACTTATTAAAAATGTGCGGACAATGTTTTTTTTTTTCTTTTACACTGGGTTAAGTCCAATGAGGCATTGCACTGCCTCCTCACCTCCTAAATAACCTCTTAAATAACCCATTCAACTGAATGGGTCATGTTCGGCCACTGCCATGAAGCAAGGCAATGCAGCCATGGCATGTGTATACCACTGGCTGCTGCCTTTACAGCTAAAGGGGAAGTGGTTGCGGGCTGATAAAAATGAGACTCAACTGCATGATTTTACTGTCCCTCAACCTTAAGTTCAGCATGAGAGCATCAGAAGTGTAGCGATAGCTGTACTCCCAGTGCTCATAAAACTGTCAACCTCTAACATTTTAACTATAGCAAGGCACAAAGCAAGATTGCAGTAAGGAAAATATCTGTGTGGGACATGTGTGGACACACCCAATAACTGCATAGGAATCAAGAATGACATAGCTGTGTTTTCTCTTTGCCAGATCTCAGTCCTGTAAGGAGAAGTTGACCCTGGATGATTCCTTAACAAGAGTGGCGCAATCAGTGGCATTTGCAGAAAGCAGTGGGCCTGTGTACAATATAAGTTGGGTACACCTGCCTAAGACAAAGAAAATGCAGAGTGGAAAAAAAAACGGGTCTAGCTTTCATTGTTATCAATACTTGGAGTGGCCATATCTTGTATGGACCTGACAGCGGGGGGTATAACACTGGCTGCAGCCATTGGGTGTGTGTGTACATCTCACAAGAAGACTCCTGCCTGTCAGTCGGAGGCATTCTGATGGCTGTGCTGCTGCCACACACCCCAAGTATCATCCCCTCAACCCCCCCTACTCCCCCATACTGATCTCCTCACTTGATCCAGCACAGCCCATCTCTAGCATCTTTCTCCTCTTTCCCTGCATTCACAAGACAAGTTCAAAAGATGTGTGTTGGCTTGCCCTGAAATGACTTTATATTGTAAGCTCCACAAGCAGGGCCCTCCTATTCCTTCTGTACTGAAATGTATTGTAATGTCTCCCTTATATTGTAAAGTGCTGCGCAAACTGTTGGTGCGATATAAATCCTGTATAATAATAATAATAACTAGCACTTGGACTAGCAACTGGAAACAATGGAGAATTGAACAATAATCTGCAGACCAGTTTCCAAAGAGCCTAGACACTTAAGGCTAGATTTTACTTTTTTCTGCATCGCATACATTGCCAGATTGCTACAGGGATGTAACAAAGTCATTTTCCTCATGCAACAAAAGACTCTTGATTTTGTGCAATGCCACAGGGAAAGGAACAAATGAAAGCACTGTCATGATGTTATCCACTGTGGAATGAACACTTGGTTAACGAGAAAGTCCTTGAAATGTATTTCCCCATAAATGCCTATTTATTTTTCTCTTAGAGAATTACTGGTATGCTGTGGCTATTACTAAAAACTATTCAACAAAAACTTTAAAGAAATGTAAATGAATTGTAGGTATTATTAGGCATTTTAACCTTTGCACAAGGTCTTTTAATGCTTTTCCTAATGGAATGAGGGATAAAGTCAGATTATTCAAGAGTGTCTAACAATTATTAAAGATCACTACACAACCAATATTGCAGGAGACATGCATTTTTGTCACCTAAAGCATAACCACACTTGCATGGGAAAAAAATAACAAATAAAATAAAAATACCATGGCATATACAATTCATACACAAGTCATATTGTAAATGAATGTTATTAAAAATTACCTTTCCTTTTTAATCTGCAGGACTGTAATTTTCTGTAATTTGCAATGCAATATGAGAACCTGGAGGCGCTCTGTACATAGTTTACAGAATGCTCCCAGAAATGTAATTTCCTGCTTGTGTGATTGGCTCACTGATTTTCCCACACGTCTGCACTAAGATACAAGTCAGATTTTTGGCATCCCCTGCAACAAACATGCCCACCCCTGAAGTAGACCTTAAAAGAAAGAGCCAGATAGAGTACATACTGTACAGGGTCACTAATCTGTCTGGAGTGGGGCACTATCATTTATAGCCATGTCAGTGTGCTGTGTTAAAGTGCCATGACACTTATGTCAAAATTGACAAACTGGTTAACATTTACATGGCAAGAGTGCCACATTCCAAAGACTGCTCTAAATTTAGAGGGTATGGGTGGTAGCATGTTTGACAATCTTTTAGGAGCTGAAAAAAGACTCATGACTGAAGGAGGAAACTTTTCACCTTAAGACAGACCACAAGATATGCAGGGTCATAAAGATAACATAAGCTGTATGATAAAACATGGGACATCAGGAAGGCAAATCGATCTCAGTTACATAGATATACACTATGCTGCCAAAAGTATTGGGATGCCTGCCTGTACAAGCACATGAACTTTAGCGGCATCCCGGTCTTAGTCCGTAGGGTTCAATATTGAGTTGGCCCACTCTCTGCAGCTATAACAGCTTCAACGTTTCTTGGAAGGCTGTCCACAAGGTTTAAGAGTGTGTCTATGGGAATGTTTCACCATTCTTCCAGAAGCGCATTTGTGAGGTCAGGCACTGATGTCAGACGAGAAGGCCTGGCTCCCTGTCTCCACTCTAATTCATCCCAAAGGTGTTCTATCGGGTTGAGCTCAGGACTAGTCAAGTTCTTCCACCCCAAAGGCACTCATCCATGTCTTTATGGACCTTGCTTTGTGCACTGGTGCGCAGTCATGTTGGAGCAGGAAGGGGCCATCCACAAACTGTTCCCAAAAAGTTGGGAGCATGAAATTGTCCAAAATGTCTTGGTATGCTGAAGCCTTAAGAGTTCCCTTCACTGGAACTAAGGGGCCAAGTCCAACCCCTGAAAAACAATCTTACACCATAATCCCCCCCTCCACCAAACTTTACACAAAAGCAGTCAGCCAAGTACCAATCTCCTGGCAACTGCCAAACCCAGACACGTCCATCAGATTGCCAGACAAAGAAGCGCGATTCTTCACTCCAGAGAACATGTATCCACTACTCTAGAGTCAAGTGGCGTCGTGCTTTACACCACTGCATCCGACGCTTTGCATTGCACTTGGTGATGTAAGGCTTGGATGCAGCTGCTCGGCCATAAAAACCTGTTCTATGAAGCTCTCTAAACACTGTTGTTGTGCTAATCTGAAGGACACACAAAGTTAGGAGGTTTTTAGCTATTGACTCTGCAGACAGTTGGCGACTTCTGCACACTTCAGCATGAGTTGACTCCGCTCTGTCATTGCTGGTTTTCCCAGTTGCTACCACTTTGTTATAACACCACTAACCGTTGAACGTGGAATATTTAATAGCAAGGAAATTTCACAAATGGACTTATTGCACAGGTGGCAACCTATCACAGAACCAGGCTTGAATTCACTGAGCTCCTGAGAGCAACCCATTCTTTCACAAATGTTTGTAGAAGCAGTCTACATGCTTAGGTGCTTGACTTTATACATCTGTGGCCATGGAGGTGATTGGAGCACCTGAATCCAATGATTTGGAGGGGTGTCCCAATACATTTGGCAATATAGTGCAAGTTAAAAGCAGACCTCCAGGCAAAACCTTTATGTCCCATGCAGTGGGGCTGTGCCCACACTGCATGGGGTAATTACTCATGATTGTCTAGGGGTGAGGAGAGCAGAGATATACTTACCTAATCCCCTGATCCTCCCAGTGCAAGACCAGTCCCTGCACCCCCCCCCCCCCCCCTCTAATGGTCCTGTGCAGTGGACTGAGGACCGCTGGACATGGGAGAGTGCCATTTCTGGACAATTGAGTGAGTAGCCTGCATGCACCCCTAGGCAAACGAGCAGTTAACCCATGCAGCCCCACTGCATGGGACAAAATAATTTTCCCAGAGTTCTGCTTTAAAAGATAAGTACAGCCAAAGGTTTTTTTTTGGTGATACTTCTTTTGTGGGTCACAGGAGTACACTTACATTTGAACTCCTGTGACTTAGAGTCAACTTTTAGTAGGCTATAACTCCCAGTCACCACTCTAGGCTCTGGAAGGAACCCATCCGTATTGCTGAGATCCACCCAGCTGCTCGGCTGACAACTACACCAGCTCTCAACGAATGGCTGAAAGCTGGAGCCAGCTGTGCCCGGCTCTCTCCAGATTGGCGCTGTAGTGATCGCTAGAGGAGCTATCCGCGCTGAGAAGACCAAGAATTGAGCTATCAGCAGTCATTCCAGTTCTCTGTTGCTCAGTTCTCGGGTTTTGAAAACACTGTGGGACAGCTGCAGCACTGAGGTGAATATGTGTGTGTGTTTTGTTTTTTATTACCCCAAACTTCTCCTTTAACCACTTGACCTTGGGAGGATTTACCCCAGGCTATTTTTTGTGATATGGCGCTGCATTATTTAAACTGACAATTACGCGGTCATGCAAAGCTGTACATAAATAAAATTTATGTCATTTGTTTTCCCACAAATAGAGCTTGCTTTTAGTGGTATTTGATCACCTCTGTGTTTTTTTTTTTTTTTACTTTCTCCTATAAAACATATCCAATAACATTTTTAAAAATCTAAATTTCTTCATAAATTTAGGCCAAAATGTATTCTGCTACATATTTTTGGTAATAAATAAATGAGTATATATTGACTGGTTAGTGCAAAAGTCATAGTGTCATATATACTGAATTTTTTATTTTTATTTTTTTTTACACTATTAATGGCGGTGATCAGGTGGACTGCGATATTGCGTCGGACAGTCTGACACGATTACAGTGATCAGTGCTAAAAATATACACGGTCATTGTACTGACACTGGCTGGGAAGGGGTTAAACATCTAGGGTGATCAAAGGGTTAATTGTGTGCCTAACCAGTGTTTTCGTATGTACCGTATTTGCCGGCGTATAAGACGACTGGGCGTATAAGACGACCCCCCTACTTTTCCTGCTAAAATGTAGTGTTTGGGCTATACTCGCCGTATAAGACTACCCCTCTTCCAATGCACACCAGTGGGAGGAATAGTGCCCCATCATTGGTGTCAGTGGGAGGAATAGTGCCCCATCATTGGTATCAGTGACACCAATGATGGGGCACTATTCCTCCCACTGAGACTTGCTGACCCTGTTCTCGTATGGTGCTGCTGCAGCCAGCATATGTGGTTGCAGCAGCACCTCTACACAGAGCACTTACCTGCTGCTCCGGCACTCAATTTTCGCGGGGCCGCTCGGCTCCGCCCCCTCGTCGGTGATTGGCCGCCTGTGTGCCTTTCCTGAGCTACAGTTCTGGCGGCCAATCACCGGTGAGGAGGCGGAGCCGCGCAGCCGCACGAACATCCAGTGGCCGAACTGAAGGAGACGCCGCGCTTCCTGGACCGGATCGTCGTGGGACTGGATCCAGGTAAGAGACGTCAGCCCCTGCAAACCCCTGTACTTAATGCCGCAGCCCCCCTAACATGTGTACCGGCGTATAAGACGACCCCCGACTTTTGAGAAGATTTTCAAGGGTCAAAAAGTCGTCTTATACGCCGGCAAATACGGTACTGTTTTTACTAGGCAATCAGTTAAATGTTATAACCTGAATAAAATCCAGCAGATCGCCAAAGACATAACACAGCTCTGCCTTGTTATGTAGGCAGAGCTGTGTTCTGTCAGTCTCCTTGGAGATCAACAGGTGCCGGAGCTTGTCCATTGGCTGGCACCTGTTGATCAACTTCTGCTGTGTCCAATCACAGCAGAAGCAGTGCTCCGGAGGCAGAAGAGCACTGCCCCCAGTGGCAGAAGTGCAATATCATGTTTATATACATGATTTTTGCACAGAACACCTGCCCTGTAGCAATGAATCTGCTATGGGGCGGACGGCAACTGGTTAAACAGTTGTAAATTAAGTGAATGCATAATGTTATACAGGACTGCAGAAAGAGTTTCACATAGAAAGTCAGTAGTTAGAGGTTAAATCAATATATCTGTAAAGGAGCAGAAAAGAGATGATGAGAGAATGAAGTCATGATCTAGTATCATGACATTTAATTGTCAACATCCATACTTTGGTTAAAACTGACTTGCAAATGTGCCACCACCCCCTGACAGAGATATTCTGATATGCTTGGGTTATTCTCCCACCATCAGCAGGAAACTGTCAACCAAAAAGGTATAAGCGAGCTAGACATAATATCTCCCTCTTTCAGCATGCATCACTTTTGTACAAAAGCAGTACTCAGGATATATTACAAAACACAGAGGGATAGGACCTGTGTTCCTTAATTAACTTCAGGAAAAAGGAATTCGTACAAAAATTCTCATTTTTCTCAAAGCAACGATCACCAGGGAGTCGAAGCCTTTTTTGTTTTAAGCTAAGCCCCCAGAGGTCAGCAGTGGGTAAGACAGTTTACAGAGGTCAGTAGTATGAAGAGCAGTGTACAAAGTAGTGATACACCGATATATATATATATATATATATATATATATATATATATATATATATATATATATACATACATACATACATATACACACACACACATATACACACACACAAATACATACATACCAGTATATATTATTGGCAGAAAATAGGGCTATCTGCGGTTTAATTTTTAACTTCAATACAACATCTCGTCCCATAGACGTCAATGCAAAAACACGTCCCATAGACTTCAATGCAAAAACATCCCCTATTGACTTCAATGCAAAAATGCCCCCTATTGACTTCAATTCAAAACCGTCTCAATTTAAGTTACTTTCAGTAAAAGTTATTTTACATTACTGGATTGTATTTTTTAAATTCATATTCATTTAAAGTCATTAAATAATAGAAAAATATCAAATAGAAAACAATTTTATATATATATATATATATATATATATAAAAATATTTTTTTAAAAATCTGTCCATTTCGGTTTTGGTTTTCAGCCAAGTGCAACCTGAAGTTTCGGTCGAGAATTATCATTTTGGTGCACCACTAGTACAAAGGTCAGTAGTATGAAGAGCAGTGTTCAGAGGTCAGTAGAGCAGATGAGAGGGGTGAGCAGGACAGGGGTTAGCAGGGCAGACCACAGGGGGTCAGCAAGGCAATGTAAAGGGGGTGTCAGGAAGGCAGAGTATAAAGGAGTCAGGAGAGTCTGGTATAGGGGCTACTGGAATGCACAGTACTGGAGGGTCAGGAGGGCACAATACTGAAAGGTCAGGAGGACACAGTACTGCGGGGTCAGGAGAGCATGGTACTAAATCGTCAGGAGGGCACTGTGCTGGAGGTTAAGAAGGCACAATCCTGTGGGTCAGGAAGGCACACTACATGAGTAGTACGGAGAGCACAGTACTGGGAGGGTCAGAAGGGTGTGGAACTGGGGGTTCAGGAGGGCATGGTACTTAGGGGTCAGGAGTTCTGGGGGGAGGGTCAGGAGGACATAGTGTAGCAAACTTGCTCATCAGAGTTGGACGCGGAGTTCCCCTTTTTCTATTCCTCAGCCCTCATTCCCTACCCTCCTCCCTTCCTGAGAGGAAAACGTTTTCTCCTGAGTGACAGATGGTGGGGGGTCAACACAGGCTAGGCATTCCTATTTTGGTACCAGCCGTCTGTGTAAGTGTAACCTTTTTCACCCATCATAAAAACAGATAAAGCAGTTTCTCTCCGGACTTGAAAGAAAATTGAACATTCCTCAAGTCAGGCTAACCCCCCCCCCCATGTTTCATGTCATGGATTATGACAGATGTGGGTTCTAACTCAGAGTTCTCCTGACCCTTCCCAACACAGCGTAGTCAGAGCAACCCCCGCTTTCAGAGGGATTTTTAAAAAGAGAGCAAGCCTAGAAGTTGAACACACACATCTCCAGAGTGTAACCGATCTCCTCAGCTGAACATCGTAACAAAAGGAGATCAAAGAATCATCCTGCTCTGCAACTTGGATCTGCAAACCAAGGCATATGGGCAAGTAACTTAACCCGGTAACTTTCTTCCTAATATCTCTTTGCTGTGTCTTTATATACATATATATATATTTTCGTGACATCTCTTTGTAAATATTGTATTGCACCTGTTTGACTCTTTTAGTAATAAATCTTTCTTTCTGAAAGTGTTAAACTGTTTTTAAGCGCTTACTTGCAATTCACAAATTCCTGCCTTTTGAAGAGACGCTACTGTGTTTGTTTAATCCTCTGCCCAATTGGCCTGCGGTGACCGTATTGGACAGGCGACTTTTCAATCATTATAGTGTATATTTGATAACGGGAGTTGCCCAGTCTCCTTTAAAAGTGGTGGTGGCAGTAGAGGGTTAGTTGCGTAATTAACCCGACCCAGTAACAAGCGCATTCAGGCTGCAGGCACCGATTGTAGCCCATTAGCTGGACAATCGCTGTGCAGGGTGCAGCTGGATGTGGCCTTGTTACGCGCGTCACACCGCGGTTTTAGATCGGCCGGTCCTTCGGTCACGAGTTTGGTGAGAAGGTCTGGGGTCTGACGCCGCGGGCGGGACGTATTACTGTTAGTCACGGTCGTGCGATTGTCGCATGTTGGTGGCGGCGACCGTGGATCCGTGACACATAGTACTGGGGGCTACTGCAGGGCACAGCGCAGGGGGGTCTGGAGGTTATGGAACTGGGGGGGTTTAGGAGGGCACAGTACTGCAGGGCCAGAAGAGCATGATACTGGATATCATCATGAGAACACTGCACTGGGGGTTAAGAAGGCACAGTCCTGAGGGTCAAGAGGGCACACTACAGGAGTGGTCTGAAGGGCACAGTACGGGGAGGGGGGGGGGTGTCAGGAGGGTATGGTACTGGGGTCAGGAGGGTACAACAAGTGTTTTCCTGATACAGAGCTACGCAGGAAAGCTGCTGTGGTAGAGCTACTTGTTCTGGTGCGCTGATCCCACTGGTCCTCCTGTCTCGGCACATGATGTCACCCATAAGCACATACAGTTAAATGAACTGGAGAGGAGGGCTGGTGGGGATCAGCGGACTGCAATCAGTGGGATGTGAGCTCAAATTTTCTGCTAGCAAATCTTAGGCGGCAGAGGCATTCCCTGTCCTGCAGCCGCACATTAAAGGGGCTTGATGCAGAGCAGGGAATGCCTCTGCTTCCCGGTTTGCGAACTCAGGCGAGGCCTGAGCTCATCCCTTCTCTGCGCTGTATGCCAATCAGGGATGCAGGGGTGAGGAGCACTTAAGGGTCAGCAGGACAGCGATTTGATTGTGATCTGTCACCTGTTCACAGTCAATAGTTAGATCACGATTGATGATTCCCTTTAACCACTTCACCCTGGTGGATGTCATACGATGTCCTGGGAGGGGAGTGGTTATACTGGGATGACGCCTGCATCTTCCACCTGCAGAAGAGCTGGAGTGGCTATTTAGCCACTCAAATTACTTTGGCCTTATAGGAAGCCAGCAGCTGTAAGTTTTGATACTGGAATGATGCCTGCAGGTGCAAGCCCAGGACATCATATGATGTCCACCCAGGGGAAGTGGTTAAAGAGGCTCACAGTATCAGTAGTTAGTCTTTGATGGCTGGGACAAACAAAAGTAGTCCAAATGAAGAATATGCAACAGAGTAAACAAAACGCCAACAGGTCCACATAGCAAAACAGAGTAAAACTCCATGTTCAGAGGAGAGAACAGCAGAGGGGTGACCTCAGCAGTTTGCTGTTGCTCATCTGGCAATCACCATGCTAGGTCTGGCAGATGACAAGCTGCATTGCTTAACTGTGAGGGCACTACCCGAAGTCTGGAAGTAGTGTCAATTTCACAAGCATTACTAAACAGAACAACAACATTCAGTCAGCCAACAGTCAGGTATGAGAGTTCATCCACATATTTTCCTGCAGTGTAACAGCTTTAAGCATTATAAAACTCAACAGATGCACATAGAAACCATCAAACATATTTTCAACAATAAGTCTGTTTTCAAAAAAAAAATAGTATTCACCATTAGCAGCTCCTACTGCCAGCAGCTTTAGAAACTGTAAGGACTATTGTTAAAAAGATATGAAAAAAGAGCTCTTCTTGTTGTGTTTTTCAACTACATCCTAGAAATTGGAATCAGAGAATCCGACTTAGTACTTATTTGCAACAGAAACAGGCTTTTCTGAAGATACTTTTGATCGTGAGGCTCATTGATTCTTGACATGTATTGCCAGTACTATAGAAATATATATCATTATGGAACACTAGCAGGTCAAAAAAGATAAAAAGGAAAATATAATAAATATTTACTATTAAGTATAATAGAAGAATGTGATTATACAGCAAGAACATTTTATATAGCAAAATATTTTACTATCAACATGTAGCATTTGCAGAGCACATCCAAAATTATTTAACACAAATTCCTAACATTTTTCTAAGCCGAGTGACATACATTTTTAATCACAATGTAACCAAACATTAGATCAAGGGTTTTTCATTTCTGACATTTAGAAGCAAATTCCTGAGGGAACCCTCACCACAAACTTGCATAATTTAATATTTATTGAAAAAATATGGTTTGTAGCAAGCAATTTAAAATTCCTATATATAATAATGTACATAGAATATTTGCGTCATATGTTTTTTAATTTTTTTTTGTATGCAACAGAAAATGTAATGAGGCAAATTGGCCTGAATCCTTAGGTACAGACTGATAGTTTAAATAATTACACCTAATGAAATGGCAACCCACTTACATGAATGGGCTGCCAAATCACACGGCAGGGGAATGCACAGGACTTGCACAGGAACACGGAGCGCACTGCTGTGTGATACTGGTATAAACTGGCCCTTAATGCCTACATTTATATTGCACACACGTTCTTTTCTTGTATTAAAATAGCACTCCGATTACACTTTTTCTGGAGAGTAGAGAGGGGCTTGAGCTTCTATCAGAATTTTATAATCCACGCTCCAGTAGGGAGATGCAGGTTAAAGTGTTACTAAACCCACAACAGTAAAATCAATCTGTATATACAGTAAAGCATGATTGTTATACTCGCAGTGGAACCTAAGGTGTTAATCCTCTGCATTGTGTAAAAACGCTGTCTGATCCTGACTTATCTGATCCTCCCCTTCTTCCAGTGTCCCCCTTTTATCTCCTGATAAGACATATTGTGGGGAGTCACTCATATGCACATGCTGTTTGGTGTGCATCGCTAGAGAGATTTTTTTTTCCTTGGGTGAGTGCACGTGATCAGCACAGGGCCAATCAGCACTGTCCAAACTGAGTTTAATGGATCTGCATCCTCCAAGAGCAAACTGAAAACTCCTCCTACAAGCTTTATCCAATGCTTGGCTGGACACTGATAGAAATCACAAGACTGCTTTATGTGCTGATGAGAAAAGATATTTAGCAGTTTATATTTACTAAAATAATTGCAATTCCAAGTTCTGTGTACTGTGGGAGACCAGATATATTGAATGCAGGGTCCTGGGTTTAGTAACACTTTAACTTACTGTTCCAGTGACCACACAGGAGGTGAACCTCCCCAAAAGCCACATATTACAATGACAAAACTGACAGAGCTTCCAAAATCCTTGCTCACTCTACTTAAAACGGTGTTCTCCCTCACTTCCTGTCTGGGAGATATGACAGGTATTAAAGAGTAACTCTACTTTTGTTGAAAGAAAAAAAAAAAAACACACTTCCCTCTGGGTGATCTATGGACATTGCAGGGATTTAAAAAAAACTGTTGTGGATTACTAGCTTTTCAGAAAAATTAGCTCTTTGTGTCCATGTGCAAAGTGAATGTTAATGGAGTGATTTTAAATGATCAATCAGCTGCCGCACTAGCGCAGTTCCAATGAGGATAGTGTCGGTGTACAGATGACAGCAGTCTGACAGTTCAGGTTGTAATGTTTCCTAGCTGGCATGGTCTTGCCTCCGGTATGCTCCAATATCAGACAGACAAAAAGCATGCCGCGATTTGTTGTTTCCCTATAGGAAATGTACGCTTTTTAAGCAAGGATTTAGCGGCTAATACCTAAAACATTAAGTTTAAAATATATAACTAACTTTCTTAAGTAATTTTTTTTCTTTCACTCATTTCCTCCCCCTTACCTTGAGTGCCACTCACCTGTTTTTATACTTGCCTTCAGCCCTGACCCAGCTATCTTCACTGTGCAGACCCACTCCAAGCTGTGTTCCCTTTTTCTAAAAATTGCAGCATGGAATTGCGCATGTGGGCCCCAGCCCCATTCATCTCTATAGGAAAACTGTACTCAGCCCCTTTACACTTACCTGAGCCCGATCTCGATCCAGCGCTGTGCACAAAAGCTCCTGCTGCTGTCAATCACAGCCTGTAAGGAGAGAGCGAGGGGCACGGTCGAGCCTCACTGTCTAGGTCTATAAAGGCAGGGCAGCTTGGGATCGAGCAAGCAAGTGTGCCACAATAGGAAGTGGCTTTCTATGGTGGCACACCAAGAAGAAGAGTAGCCATGAGCGCAGGCAGAGGACCCGTTAGATCAAAGCTGCTCTGTGCAAAACCATTTCACAGAGCAAGAAAGTATAAACAATTTTTTTTTTTTATTTAGCCTTGACAATCACTTTAATAAAAGCCCTGCATTTGAAGAAACTGGTCAATCCACAATTCTTCTTCCTAAAGAATGTCTGCTGTTGTCAGCGCTGACCATCCTCCATGCCAATCTGAAAAAGGGAAGGTATCCCATAGCCAAGCCAAATCAACCTAATGGTTAAGCTCTGAGAGGAGCAGCGAAATGCATTGGAGGCATGGCCTAGCTGGTTTCCTGGCTGAGGCTGCCATCCAATCAGTCCACACAGGTCTGCAATGATGTCAGCGTATAGGCTTTCACTTTTCTACAATGAAGTTTGGAGCAGATAACAGTTCCGTTCACTTACAGCGGTCGACTATGGACCAGCACCTCTAGCCTAAGTGGCACCCATTATATGCTTTAAGATCACCATAGCCAAAGAGGCTATAGGCTCTAGTGGAGTGAAGACCTAGGTGTCCCCTGTAATGAAAAGGATTACAATACTCCCAAAGGAATGTAATAAGTGTAAAAAGAACAAACAAAAAAAACAAAAACACAAAGCATTTACGGGAAAAGGGGGACTGCTAAATAAAAAATAAATTAAGTGGCTGAAGACGGACATTATTGTGTGTAAAACCAGTCCTAATGCAGCTCATGAAAACAGTACGTCCTAAAAAAAGTTAAAGAAAAAATCTACATGTATTATTTCTTTTTGCATTGGAGCCCACAAAGCATTGCAACTGCAATCAGTGGAACACTGCTGCAATGCCCTGGCACCTGCAGATTCTCCTTCCAGCTCATGTCCGTATAGAGGTATGGACCTTCAGCTACAAAGCTAGAGGAAGTATCAATGAATGGCAAGTTCGCTGACAACATTGCACATGGGAGATATAGTTTTGTTCCCTTTAGAGATCTCTTTGAACAAATGACATGGCGGTGCAAATCGAGCCACACACAATCACACCAAATTTAGAAATGGCAGCAGCTGTCAGGGAAAAGAACCTCCAGATTCTGTAAGAGGGATAAGGGATGGGGGGGGGGGGGGGTTTGTGGACTCTGACCATGTTAAATACAGGTGTAAACAAAAAGGAGAAAATGCCATCATATAGGGTGTAACCTCCCATCAAAAGAGTCTCTCTGACTCACCCTATATTGGGGTGTGGATTATAAACCGAATTTAAGCATATTAGAAAAAGTTAGCAGTTGACTAGAGCAAACTGCAAAAGAGAACGGTATTTTAAATCCATTGCAGAGTAAACAAAGAACATCAATAGTAGATGCAAATAATTTCTTTATTATGATCACTGGGATCCTCTGAATAGGTGGGCATATGATATGGTGAACACACAGTCAAAAAAAAAATAAAAACAGTGAGTTAAAAACAAAAAAACGCCACCATGTCCATGAGGAGGAAGAGGTACGCCACATGCCTCCATCTTGGATCTTCACTGGGCAAGATGGAAACCGCTAGTCTATGAGCTTACTCCTGGGAGTCTAGTAGTAATGTATGGTGATGCATACTCTAACAACTTCCACCAGTGGCAAGTAAATTTTTGATATGTAAAGCAATGCTTTGCATTTGATAATATACAGAACTTTTTCTTCATAACCTTCAAAAAGGAACTTTCTTGCTCTCACATAGAAGAGAAATTGTTGGGCCTACTAAGGGATAATTTTCATCTATACGAGTCCACGTTACTATATGATCAAGATTTTTGATATCTACACTCCATTCATGTTTGAAGACACATATTGTTTATGCGAATAAGAGAACATTTCCTTCATTGAAAACGGATCATTAGACATCCTTTCTTTACACATGTCCAATCACGGACTTTATTGGGGTATAAACCATATATACGGTACTATATATCCTAATATCCATTCATGATCTCTTTTCATTTGACTAATCTGTTCATGTCATTTATTTTAGATTTAGCAATATATTGCCATTAATAGATGTCACTCCTTTAAAGAAACATCGGCCGACTGAGGCTGGAAACATATTGTCAATTTCTCATATCGGCAAACCATTTAGGATGATGATGAGATATAATGAATGTAATACTATTTTAGACTCAAATAGTTTTTTCCTCTACCTCGTACCAAATAAATGTACTTTGAATCAGATATATTTTGACATCATACTTATGAATATGGTGATTCGTCCTTTACACATTATTCATTACTTATGTTGACTTCCTAGGATTTTCTATATCCAGAATTGATGACCATACATATGAGGTGAAAAGATGTATCCTCTTACAGTCATGTCATTAATGGAAATCAGCAAGGAAATCTAACTGTGAAGATAGAATCACTCAGATCATATTGAAAGTGGACTTTCCATACACAACTACAACTTCTCCTATATGAAGATTTTTTTTTTTAGCGACATCTACCGGTTTCCCAGCCATGCACTTAATCCCCATGATTCAGCTAAGTGTACATGCAGGACGTTTTTTGGTTTTTTGTTTTTAACTCACTGTTTTTATTTATTTTTTTGATTGACTGTGTGTTTACCATGTCCTGTGCCCACCTATTCAGAGGATCCTAGTGATCATAATAAAGAAATGATTTGCATCTACTATTGATGTCCTTTGATTACTCTGCATTGGATTTAACATTCCCTTCTTTTTATTAGTTTGCTCTAGTCAACTGCTAACTTTTTCTAAATACAAGTGTAACATGAAACATGGTCAGAAAGTTGGAGCTAGGTTTTAATTGGACTGGTGGCTGTGAGAAAACTCTCCATACTAACACAGGAAGGTTGTGGCTCTTTGTCTGCATTTCAAGGTTTACTTTTCAATTTCAACCAGACTGTCCCTTTAAGAAACTAGACTTCTACAAAGAGTAGCATACTGGAATGGAGATATAAAGCAGAAAGCCTAAAGGGCCAAGACAAATACAATTCTGTCCATCATTTCTCTATCCTTCCCAGCTCAACTATACCATTTGGATTAATATTACTTTTGACAACTGAGCCCTTTAGAAGGAAGCTGCTAGACACTAGCAGTATAGCATACATACCATTAATGATATTCCTTCACCAGTATTAATGCGTTTATCATTTCCCTCTGAAATTTATAAACAGTTACAAAAAAAGAAAGGAGCAACAGAGATTGCATGTATGTATACCTGTGATCAGGATTAGTGGAGAAAGCAAATGTTACATATTTGGGTCAGACATAGGTTTATTCTCCTAAATCCAGTTGAACAGAATAATTTCACCTTTGGCAAGGACTAAATGTCACACAGAAAGCATAATGATTTTCAAGCACCAGCACACCGCAAAAAAAGAAAAAAAACCCACAAAGGGTTAAATCAATGTTCACTCTACGGATGTCTTACAAGATAAATGCCACATGATGACCTTGTTACTAGACATCCTTAGTTTTCATACCTACTGCTTTGTTTAGTACAGGCATATCCAGAATTACTGACAAACAGTACACAGAGATTTACATCTTTACATTTGCCAGGCATGTGGCTGCCTTGGGCATAAGCAATGTATTGATCTTGCATATCCAATTTTACAGGACAAATACATGCAACATCCTTCTCCCTGTCTACAGTGTTTTGACTCTAAATGAATATCACTGTCCAATGACACTTTTGCATTATTGTATAAGCAGTTATTGCTTCATCACCAGCTACTTTAGATCAACATAAATTTACATTTCAAAAGTTCAGGAATAAATTCAGTCTGTATAGATCCAAGTTCACTGAATGTAACGAGCCAGCCTGTGTTACCCCAGAGGATTGTGCCTCAATGAGCATCACAATGCATTCAGAATTCTGATTCCGGGGAACCAAAAAAAAAAAAAAAAAAACTACCCTTGCAACGGAGCATGCTCTTTAACCACTTTCCCGCCGCCCTATAGCAGAAATACTGCTACAATGCGGCAGGGGTGCACGGGGGAGAAAACTGTATGAAACAATACAGTTCTCTCCAATGTCAGCTCCACCAAGCTGCTTTGTATGGCTTTGCATAGCACAGCCACACAAAGCAGTGTGCTTACAATGGAAAGCACAGACACAGCCTCATAATAAAACACACACACAGCACACAGTTAATCCTTTGATCGCCCCAGATGTTAACCTCTTCCTGCCCAGTACCATTAGTACAGTGTCAGGGCATTTTATTAGTACTGATCACTGTATTGGTGTCACTGGGGATGTCAATTACACCAAGTCAGTTCACACTGGGGTGTCAGAATGCCCGCCGCAGTCCCGCTATAAGTCGCTGATCGCCGCCATTACT